>NC_036852.1:8740996-8742776 GCF_002910315.2 Salvelinus sp. IW2-2015
TCAGACTTCCTGGTTGTGTAATCCCATTGGGAATTGGAGTAGGAACCAGCTGCATGTCACCCTCAAATCTCTATGGAATGTGTGGCATTCCCAAGTGAAAGAAACCCACACAGGAAGTCTAACATTTCTACCACTGAATTCTACCATTGATTACGGCATATATAGTCAATGGTAGAAACCACACACTTACATTGCTTCCTCTTAATGTGTCTGGGCATCTCCATTAAACAAACTAACAATAATTGTCTTTGCTTAGCACCATACCATAGTTATTTAATTCAGACTTTCAACATACATCAAATGGGAAATGTATACTTTTCAATTAGCCCAATTAATACTAACAAATATTTTAACAATCAGGACAAAGCTTTAGTTTTATGAAGTGGTGTGATAAATCAATTGTATTGCATAGTATGTGAGTAGTTGTTTATATACATTTTACCCAAAGTGCCTTGCTGGCACAGCTGTAGCTCTCTGGGTGTAGTCTACGATGATCTCATTTAAACTTTTTCATCATGGAATGTCAGGCATCTAAATACCCATGGAAAGGACATTTCCGGTGTGATGTGGACAGGGAGTGTCACGCCCTGACCATAGAGAGCCATTGTTTCTCCATGGTGTAGTAGGTCAGGGTGTGACTAGGGGGTGATCTAGTATATCTACGTCTATGTTGTGTTCTAGTTTCTTTTTCTATGTTGGTGTTCCGTATGATTCCCAATTAGAGGCAGCTGGTAATCGTTGTCTCTAATTGGGGATCATATTTAAGTAGTTATTTTTTACCCACCTGTGTTTGTGGGATCTTGTTTATGTGTAGTTGCCTGTGAGCACTCCATTGTCGTCACGTTTCGTTCATGCGTTCTTGTTTTCGTGCGTTTCAGTTAAGAAACACGTGGAAACCATATCACGCTGCACCTTGGTCCGATCATTCTTACGACGAACGTGACAGGGAGACATTCAGAGAAGACAAGGTGCAGCAGCGGGATTAATATCAGTTAGTTAACAATTGATCTGTTACACAACGGAGGTGTTCACTTACATGTGCCTCTATCTGCTGGTTTAATATACTTTAAAACACTGTTATTATCGACACAGTGTGTAGGAAACCAGTTTCACTGCTTAAGTTATGCATCTGTCTGTGCAACAGAGGAAGAAAGTATTTGTTTATGTTTTATTTATTGTGTTCATTGAACATTTCTGTCATGTACCGGCTAAATTGTACGAGAATCTCATGTGGAAGGCAATAAGCTTACAGCAGGATTGAATAAACAAATGTGTGGGTAATTCTTATAAAACGCTTTTGCCGTTTGCAGGTACACAACATGCATCCCAATTACAGGGAAATAAAACAAAATGAAAATTTTAATCTCCATTCAGGAATATAAATGTGCAATTTTATGAGGAAAAAAAGTGCCAAGGAGGTAAGTACCTTGCCAGCTCCATGAAAAATGATACCAATTAAAGCTTAAATTGCTTGTTTTCTCATAACAATCATATTTTCATAATCTGAAATCAAATAATTGTTGCTTTATATTAAGCACAATAAAACAGAAAAATTATGGTGGTTTGAGAAGAGCTAGTGAGAGAGAGAGAGCTAGAGAAAGAGAGGGAATGTTAGTTGAGAGAGAGGGAGAGAGCAGAGAGGCTAGAGATAGAGAGGGGATGTTAGTTAGAGGGGAGAGAGAGAGAGAGAGGAGAGAGAGAGAGAGAGAGAGAGAGAGAGAGAGAGAGAGAGAGAGAGAGAGAGAGAGAGAGAGAGAGAGAGAGAGAGGAAGCGACCGAC
>NC_036852.1:8743043-8805884 GCF_002910315.2 Salvelinus sp. IW2-2015
GATCATGCATTCTATTTCAAAGACAGAGTCCGGCACGACGGAGAGAGAGAGAGAGGAGAGAGAGAGAGAGAGAGAGAGAGAGAGAGAGAGAGAGAGAGAGAGACGAGAGATGAGATGAGAGAGAGAGAGAGAGAGAGAGAGAGAGAGAGAGAGAGAGAGAGAGAGAGAGAGAGAGATTTGCTTCAGTTTAGTGCCAGAAGGTAATTTTAACAGAAGGTACACCACTAATTAATGCATCAACTTTCTGCTGTTATGTCCCTTCTTCTGTCCTGAAGTTTCTCAAGTAACTGCAATCTGACTCTGTCCAATGCTTCTGCCACTCAGTCCCATCAATGGCTAGAAGCCTAGGGTTGAAGTACAGCACCAAGATGTCATTGCACAGTACAAAGGACCACATTGATAGGTTTCAATAACTATCAGCCCATTTATGCGTTCACATTTTGTCAAAGGTATTACATCTGCATACATTTTAATTATTGTATGAATCGAATCAAATCATAATTGCCTGGGCCGATAAGCTGTCATCTGTACCTATCAAACTGAAATCTGATATTAAGGGAATCTTAATATCCGGGGGTAGACAAGGTGGTCTTCCAGCCCATACACATTCATTCATGCACTGCTAAGAACAAACACAAGCAATTATATTAAAATGGGTTGTTTAACTGTGTTTGTAACTTTGTCTCATGTTGCGATGCACACGATAGGCCCAGCAATTAGTGATGTCATTTTGTGTAGATATTGTTCACTGTAATAAGCATCATTTACATTTATTCATAGTTTATAATGTATCACTTATCCATACGCAAAGTAGACTGCAAAATGCTACATTGTATTAGCATGCCTCCTTTGCTAGCCAGTTTGCTAGGGTAAACGACTTATACTGTAGGTTTACGTGAGTTGTGAAGTCATGTAATGTAAATGTAGGTTACTTATCGAGTTCATTTATTTATGGATTTCTTTCCTAAGGCCTAGAGGTTAAGTAAGTCTACTCTTGTTTCTATTCTTTAAAACCAAATGAACACAGAGCTCTCAGGAGTTTGGATTAATTGCAAATAAAGAGGTTATTCTCTGAAGAGATGTGACTCAATTCCAGGTTTGGATGGGTTACTTTGTAAATGTAATCTGTTACAGTTACTAGTTACCTGTCCAAAATTGTAATCAGTAACGTAACTTTTGGATTACCCAAACTCAGCAAAGTAATCAGATTATTTTCCATTACTTTTGGGCATAAGAAGAACACAAAAAGAATCCACCCAACACATTTGGTGGGTCATCTTAGTGGTCTCTGACTTCTGGTCAGACTCACTCAGGTGGAACATACTTAAACTTGCACCTTTTTCCCGAAGCTGAATTGAATGTCATTCAGAAAACAGAAAGATCTTACATGATTACATAAGTCAGTTACTCCCCAACCCTGCTCAATTCCCACTCCTTCATTCTCTCCTCATAGAAGGAAAGTAGAACCTGGAATCAAACAACTGACATTTGAACTGTTGGTTCAATTCTATAACAGTTCACCTACTGCAGTTTCCTGGTGGAAATGAAAGGGACAAAGATGTTTCAGTAATTTTACCATTCTATTAGAGATACTTAACATGCATAGGAGCTCCATGCTGTTATTCAGTCCATTCGATCTCCATCGGTATGCTAGTAACTCTAAAATGTAACTCTAAAAGTAACTCTAAAAGTAACTCTAAAATGTAACTCTAAAATGTAACTCTAAAAGTAACTCTAAAAGTAACTCTAAAATGACATACTTAGCAATATTCACTACATTGTGTTTACACTGCTGCATGCAGTACATACTGTACTTGGGACACCCAAATAAGAGTCACCTCCCGAGCAAGACTTTAGTCATAGATAATATCTCAGAATGATTTTACCTCGTAAAATTGTTTTAATGGCAGCGTCGCCTCCAACATTCACTTTGGGAACAACATCCTTTTGGGAAATATGAAACGGCCAAAAAACAAAGCAGAAACAAACGCTTGATCCATCTTCACACTCCCGAACTGTGACGATGAGTGGTTCTAATAACGTCACTTATGTCATAACACTCTAACGATCTGTGTCACCATTAACTGGCTCTTCCATTTGTTGTGCCTGTTTCTAACGAAGGCCAAGTCTATAGAAGTGCCCAGAAAAGCACTACAATATGGCTTTGTCCCAAATGGCACCCTATTCCCTACAAGCTTCACTACTTTTTAACAGAGACTTATGGGCCCTGATTAAAAGTAGTGCACTAAAAACAGAATAGGGTGCCATTTGGGATGCATCCCTATTCTAAATTATTTACAGAGCCAGTATTAGGCCTCCCTGACACAGCCATTTGATCTTCAGCAGGGTTACACTCGGCTTGGCTCTGTTCACTGTGAGATCCACCCACCCCTAATTGTCAATGTAATTTTGCAAGCATCTTGATTCTTTACCACTGAAAAGGAGAGGATTTCATAGAGTGGGTGCGTCCCAAATGGCATCCTATTCCCTGTAACAGTGCACTACATTTTACCAGAGCCCGATGGGCTCTCGTCAAAAGTAGAGCACTATAAAGGCAAAAATGAATGCCATGTGCTGAGAGAGTGCCCAACCACAGTGGTATTGAGGTGGCGCCATTAAGCCTGGGGCCACAACTGTACTCTGAGCTGCCAAAATAACATTATTTAAGCTTACAATTTAAGAGAACACTCCTCTTTCTCTCTCTCTCTCTCTTTCGCTCTCTCCCTCACTCAACCACTTAAGGATAATTGCTTTTGATGTCCACAATTGATAGAGATAAGAGATCCCAAACTTTCTATGGTGGAGAACGTATCTTTTTAAAATGTTATTTGCACAAGGATTAAGTTTCTGTCGCTTTCATCTCTCATAATTACCACAGTTGGAAATTGTTCTGTTCTTTTAACTGCGTGTGCTCTTCTGGAAAATGCATCTAATATGTTTCAGCTTTTACTTGTATCGGTGACACTCTCTCTCGCTCCTCTCTCTCTCTCTCTCTCTCTCTCTCTCTCTCCTCTCCTCTCTCTCTCTCTCTCTCTCTCTCTCTTTCTCTCTCTCTCTCTCTCTCTCTCTCTCTCTCTCTCTTCTCTCTCTCTCTCTCTCTCTCTCTCTCTCTCTCTCTCTCTCTCTCTCTCTCTCTCTCTCTCTCTCTCTCTCTCTCTCTCTCTCTCTCTCTCTCTCTCTCCTCTCTCTCTCTCTCTCTCTCTCTCTCTCTCTCTCTCGTCTCTTCTCTCTCTCTCTCTCTCTCTCTCTCTCTCTCTCTCTCTCTCTCTCCTTGGAACCAAGGACTGACCAGCCCGAATTCACAAAAATGGAGACAAATTTGACCCCAATAACTACCGTGGGATATGCGTCAACAGCGACCTTGGGAAAATCCTCTTCATTATTATTAACAGCAGACTCGTACATTTCCTCAGTGAAAACAATGTACTGAGCAAATGTCAAATTGGCTTTTTACCAAATGACCGTACGACAGACCACATATTCACCCTGCACACCCTAATTGACAAACAAACAAACAAACAAAGGCAAAGTCTTCTCATGCTTTGTTGATTTCAAAAAAGCTTTTGACTCAATTTGGCATGAGGGTCTGCTATACAAATTGATGTAAAGTAGAAAAAAAACATTTCTTTCCACAGGGTCGTGGGGTGAGACAGGGATGCAGCTTAAGCTCCACCCTCTTCAACATATATATCAACAAATTGGCGAGGGCACTAGAACAGTCTGCAGCACCCGGCCTCACCCTACTAAAATCTGAAGTCAAATGTCTACTGTTCGCTGATGATCTGGTGCTTCTTTCCTCAACCAAGGAGGGCCTACAGCAGCACCTAGTTCCAGTGGTGTAAAGTACTTAAGTAAAAATACTTTAAAGTACTACTTAAGGTGTTGTTTTAGGTATCTGTACTTTACTATTTATATTTATACTACACCCCTGCGGGATGGTTAAGCTAACATAGGCTAATGCGATTAGCATGAGGTTGTAAGTAACAAGAACATTTCCCAGGACATAGACATATCTGATATTGACAGAAAGCTTAAATTCTTGTAATCTAACTGCACTGTCCAATTGACAGTACTGTAACTATTACAGTGAAGTAACACCATGCTATTGTTTGAGGAGAGTGCACAATTTTGAACATGAAAAGTTATTAATAAACAAATTAGGCACATTTGGGCGCTCTTGACAGAAATGCAATGGTTCATTGGATCAGACTAAAACTTTGCACATACACTGCCTCCATCTAGTGGCCAATATCTAAATTGCACCTGGGCTGGAATAACACATTATGGCCATTCTCTTGCATTTCAAAGATCATGGTACAATTTTATTTTTTTAATGGTTGGTTTTTTCTTTGTATTATCTTTTACCAGATCTAATGTGTTTTATTCTCCTACATTCCTTTCACATTTTCACAAACTTCAAAGTGTTTCCTTTCAAATGGTACCAGGAAAATGCATATCCTTGCTTCAGGGCCTGAGCTTCAGGCAGTTAGATTTGGGCATGATATTTTAGGTGAAAATTGATAAAAAATGGCTGATCCTTAATTATAGAACCCATTGCCGTTTATGGTTGTGAGGTCTAGGGTCCGCTCACCAACCAATAATTCACAAAATGGGACAAACAACAAATTGAATCTTTGCATGCAGAATTCTGCAAAAATATCCTCAGTGTACAACGTTAAAACACCAAATTATGCATGCAGAGCAGAATTAGGCCGATAACCGCTAATTATCAAAATCGAGAAAAGAGACGTTAAATTCTCCAACCACTTATGAGGAAGCAATTCCCAAACCTTCCATAACATAGCCATCACCTACAGAGAGATGAACCTGGTAGAGAGTCCCCTAAGCAAGCTGGTCCTGGGGCTCTGTTCACAAACACAAACAGACGCCATAGAGCCCCAGGACAGCAACACAATTAGACCCAACCAAATCATGAGAAAACAAAAAGATAATTACTTGACACATTGTAAAGAATTAACAAAAAAACAGAGTAAACTAGATTGCTATTTGGCCCTAAACAGAGAGTACACAGTGGCAGAATACCTGACCCAAACTTAAGGAAAGCTTTGACTATGTAAAGACTCAGTGAGCATAGCCTTGCTATTGAAAAGGCAGACCTGGCTTTCAAGAGAAGACAGGGTATGTGCACACTGCCCACAAAATGAGTTGGAAACTGAGCTGCACTTCCTAACCTCCTGCCAAATGTATGACCATATTAGAGACATATTTTTCCCTCAGATTACACAGATCCACACCACAAAGATTTCGAAAACAAATCCAATTTTGATAAACTCCCATATCTACTGGGTGAAATACCACAGTGCCATCACAGCAGCACGATTTGTGACCTGTTGCCACAAGAAAAGGGCAACCAGTGAAGAACAAACACCATTGTAAATACAACCCATATATATGTTTATTTATTTAACAATTCTTCCACATAATATGACATTTGTAATGTCTTTATTCTTTTTGGAACTTTTGTGAGTGTAATGTTTACTATTAATTTTGATTGTTTATTTCACTTTTGTTTATTATCTAGTTCACTTCCTTTGGCAATGTTAATGTTTCCCATGCCAATAAAGCCCTTAAATTGAATTGAAATTGATTTGAGAGAAAGAAAGAAAGAAAGAACATTTGAGATGAAGAGAATGGGGGGGTCACAACAACCTGAAACACTTGGGCCAAGATGGGTGGCAATTTTCTTTGTAGACTTTCTGAGTGGCTGAAAGAAAAAGGGAAACACAACTAAACATTGCCACTCTGGCCAGTCTCTCCCCAACACTGTGGCACATGCTGAGATAAACAATAAACAATCAACAAGGATGAAGACAGGGTCATGGTGACCACACATGGTGGAGCGAACAAGGTTATCCCAATCAGGTCCGGCTGGGACCGTCGGGAATCCACTCCTTTCCGAACGTAACCTGCAGAGAGACTGCTTTTTCAGCTGGGTTCCACATGTCCAAAAAATGTCCAGAATTACACAGCCCCATACTGACCACTCTGATAACAGAGACTCACATGATCCCATGCTGGGAGTCTCATCCCAGGACTCATGTATTCCTCTTTTTTACTACTAAAGGTTACTTTCTGTAGGTTACATTACATACACTTTTATCAATCCATCCAAATACAGTGTAAAACATCCCTACCCGAGTTACTGTATTACAATAGTGAAGAAGGGATGTCTTGCAAGGCCTCGAAGGAGAAAGGTCTCAGGCTAGCTGTACCGCTGAATTAAAAGACAGTGGGAGTGAGCCTATAAGGAAACCAAGATCAGCCAAGATTAGCCAGTAGACTAAATATAGTTGAATTTAATGAGACTTAATGAGAAGAGGATGTTCCCCCAAAGTGAATGCGAGGCGTTCATTCATTACAAGGAAGTTTCGTGTTCGTAACAGTTTTCTCATGTGAAAGTTTTAATCAACTGCCTTGGGCAGAGAAGGTCGAACCCGTTTAACCTGCAGATTCAATACACTTTGTGTTAAGAATCTGGCAATATGTCCAAAAAAGAGAAAGTGTCCAAAAAAAGCTTCCCTTTTATTGTATTTACCTCCAGCCTTTTTAGGATGTGCTATTTGGATTTTCAGTGATATGGATTTCCAGCAGACCATTTCCATTTTCTCCTGCTAAAGCACAGCGGAATTGATTCAAGATGTTCTATCAATTCCGAGATCTTTTATTTGATTAAAAGCGAATTGTAATACACAATTGAAAGATTAAAAGGAAATGCAATCTGGGGAGATATAAAGGAGTGTGACTGACAGATCTGACTGACAAGAGAGAGGCTTGTTGTGTTGTTCGTTATCTGGTGGTTGAGAATTACAGGCGGGAGCCATGTCTACGCGGATCCACAATCTATCCACATGCACTGTTGTTACCTCCTTGCCACATCATTAAGTGGCGGGAAATGTTCAAACATTATTTCACATTTCATTTCTTTTTTTCTTCTTGCAACTTCCAATTTTTTTTCTTCACGGTTTGGGTATACAGCATTAACATGTCACTCCATTGGTCGAGGCCCTCTTTAAGGAGACGGGAAGTGAATTAACCTTTAAGAACTGCAATGGCATCGATAACGAACTGTGCTTTCCTAACAGCCTGTCACCAGTCTGTCACCAGTCTGTCACCGGGTTTAACAATCGTCAGCTCCTCTGGAACGACGGAAGGAAGAAAGGAGGAGGGATGAGGGAAAAAAGGGCCCTTCAAACCAGAGGTGCAAGGTGGAATCTGTGGCTCTTAACACATTTCATCAGATTCATTCAATTTGGGGAATATTCAACCAGAAAATGACGATTAGCAGGTTGGGTAGATTGAGAGGAAAAGGCGGTAAAGGTGGTAGCTGTGGTGGTGTCGTGGCGTATCACCTATTGGGACGACGTGTCGAAACACCATATTTCCATCTGATTTAAATGATGTAGCACTTAGATTCGTTGTAAAGGGAGAATATGAACCTAGCAACTATCTGAGGTCACAGCAAAGAGAGAGTGCTAACAGTAGTGGTGTCAATAACAGGCAAGAACGACAGGAAGTGGAATTCTTATGCTGAATGTTACAAACTAGATTTTACTCAGAAAGTGAAACTATCACTTAAAGTATACATACGTGACAGTCTGCTGGGACCACCTATATGAAAATGTATGCATGCATTACTGTTGGTTGCTTTGGATAAAAGTGTCGGCCAAATGGCAGATATACTCTGCGTCGCCGTAAAAGGTCTCAGTCTCACTGCTAAATAGGCTGAAATTCCAGTTCATTATTGATAGAGCAAAGTTGCGTGAGAACAATTGCCAATAGGCAAGCTGTGTGTGACCTGTGTCCCTGTGTGACTTCCTTTCTTTAGTGCATTCTGTTGCGAAATGTCAAAGAATGTATGACCATCGTCCTCCCACGAGTGACAAATACATGTTGTTAAGAACAAACATCTGGTCTCCCCTTCTTGAGAAAATGGTTAAGGGGTTTCTCAGTTCCATTTTTTCCACGTTGTTTAAAACCCAGGCTGCACTGTTTCAAACTATGCCCCACTTACTTGAACCCTCTCTTCAGAAGAGTACATTCGGTAAACGTGTGCTGGGGAAATATTTGCTTTGAATCATCAGAAGACATTATTTTTTATTTAAAGTGCCCTTTTGATGGAGGACTACACTCGTCTCATGCTACAGCTGTGATATGGTTCAGCTGACAGAGAAATCATTTAAGTAGTGAAGTAGCATTACCGGTGTGTTAAGAGTGTGTGTGTGTGTGTGTGCATAAAAGTGTGTTTGCATGTGTGTGTTGTTTGTGTGTGTGTGTGTGTGTGCGCGCTCACCCGCATGCGTCTGTGCCTGTGTTTGTGTGTCAGTGTGCACTCAATAGATGTGTTACACCATACGGCTGTTAGAGAAGAAGACAGCCACACTGATCACTCGTCAAAACGCTTCTGGCTGCAGGTACAGCATGTAAAAGGTTTTTGCTTTGAGAGTACCTGTCAGCTCCGCGCAGCACACAACATCAAGAGCCTTGCTTTCTGTCACTCCACTCTCTATCCCTCTCTTCTTTACAGAGGAATCGAAAAGATCCAGATATTATGCCATCTGCAAAGGCAACATCAAATGAAAACATATCTCACAGAAGCAAAAGCGGTTAAGATTGCCACTTCAAACAGGAATGGGAAAAATAGTATTAAAAAGGCCTACCAACCTGCTCCATGGAATCAACAAATATGTATTCAAACCCCTGATATTAGCTCCATATGAAATGACAAATGACAAATTATCACTTGTTTTAATTAATACTATTTCATAGCATACCTTGGAAATTGGAAATTCGTTACCATTTCTCTTTCTTAGAAGACAAATGTGGTGGGTAAGAATATCATTCGCCCCAGCCCAGAGTCAGCTATCAACAGCATCTTACCATTGTCTTTCAAAACCTTGAGAATGAAAAAAAATGAGGTAATAGTAGTTTTAATTGCAAAGTGAATTAGAACCATTAAAAAACATAACAATTACAACTGCTACTAATAACACGTATTTGCATTTAATTTGGCTATTTTATTTTATTAAATGTGTATTTTGCCATATTATGGAGGAATTTCGACGCCTGGGACAGGATACAGAGGGGCAGAAGGTAAGCTACAGTACATCTACTGTATGAACTGCAGAGTGTATGTTGGATCACTCCATAGTGCTTGAATCTAATCTTGATTAATGAACCGTCTAGTGAGGTGACACTGACAGATATGTTAGTAGGTTCTCTCCAAAGCACACTGCAGTATATTATTTAAATTGAGCGTTCTCTGTCTGTCGGAGTAATGTTATTAGAGGGACTATACTGAAAGACCTTTGTCACATTCATGGAAAAGTATCAATTCTAAAAATGGCTTCGCAAATACAGACAGATCTACAGTAGCTCTGCTTGATGTGTGCTGGGCCTTGGGTATGAACCTAAAATAACAAAAGCAATCGAGGCAGAGAATAGACAAAAAACTGCATTTTACCTTCTATATTTCTCAGAAAAGCATGTTTTTCTTTCATTTCTTCCTACATTATTTTGAGAGCGTTAACCAACTGCTCCACGTTTGCCGGGACAAAGGAACGGAACAAAAAAACAAGCATGAAAACATTAGTGTCTCTGACGTGTTAATGTTTTCAGAGCCGCTGACTGTAACATGCAAAGAGTTGCTAGTTAGATAATAATTACAACGATGATACAGACTGACCTCGCAGGCTACGCTGCCCTCCGGCTCTGACTAGTCTAATACACACTGGTGTCTCTGTAACCTGTCTCTTATACACATCTAGATGTGTATAAGAGACAGTTTCTACTGTACAGTCTACAAGCTGGAAAAGACACACACACACACACACACACACACACATCTGCATCTCCAAGCTGAATAAATAAATAAGGGCCGCGACTGGGACATCACCTTACATCAAGGAAGGGAGGAGAGAAAAGTGGTTCCTCCTAAAGACAATCAGTGAAAGTGGCCCTGGACAAAAATAGAACAGAACTGGCCTGCCCACTGTCGTCTGCCCACTGCTATCGGCCTATGAGATCAGTACATACCCACAGACATGAGTAAGGTGGCAGAAACGGTCACAATGTCGGAGAACAATACACTGACCGGTTAGGATCGTGCTGGCCTGGCCTTTTCATGGTCACTCAGGCACGATGGGAGATATACCAATATGATCCCCAACGTTCTCTGATTGGATGTCACAAACACACAGTAGGATTCCAGGAAAAAGGAGGACCTGAGAGGACAGATGAATTTACATCATGAGATGTTTAGGAGATTTGACCATGAGGGGGGTTCTGGACTTGGATAATTTGAATACAGTTTAGATATGCCGGCTCCACTAAAGGCTTCTATGGAATGTCCGCAACAAACACATTTGAATTTGGTTCAGTTGAAAAGAGAGGAAAATAGATCATAGTGTAAAGATAGAAGTCAGTGTACCACAAACATCAGGTGCTGCATAGCTACTGAGGTAGGAGAGAGCCGGGACGAAAGTAACACAGGGCGAAAGTAACACGCACATTTTCTCAGATAAGACAGAAGCTAGAATGATATACTAAAGTCACACCGTTCCTAATGCGGAGGACGACCTCCCTATAAAAAAACAGCCTAGTCCGACCATGTTTCGCCGAGATGTAGAGTTCTGTTTAGGTTGAAAATATATGTAATTTTCTTAACGCATCTAGTGAATAACTGACAGCATAGGTTTCAAGTATTATGCGAGCTAGTCTTGGGTGTTAACTTGTGAGAAGTTACTGGAGAGACTGGTGGGACAAAAGTAACACAAATTTAACCCACGAGAGTCTAAGCCCTGTTCAAGCCGGGGGAAGGGAGGGGAAGGTACTAAGCTAACATGTGGAATTGTTTTAAGATGGTCATAGCAAGGATCATTTAGCTATTTTATTTAGAATTTTAAGACACCTTAAATTAAGGTATCAAAAAAATATATTTAAAAAAGTATTGGATGAAACATTTAATTTGGCATTACAATAACAGATTCACTACATGGAACAACAGAGAGTCCCCCAAAAATGCATAATGGGAGTTGGTTCTTAAGTGTCTGTCCTATATCTGAGCGATATAAGAAAGATTAGGAAACTATTTTTTATTATTTGTACATGTACCCTGCCTCCGGAAAGTATTCAGACCCTTTTTCCACATTTTGTTACGTTACAGCCTTATTCTAAAATTGATTAGAAAAAAAATATATATCCTCATCAATGTACACACAATACACCATAAAAAAAAATATATATATCCTCATCAATGTACACACAATACACCATAAAAAAAAAAAAATGTATCCTCATCAATGTACACACAATACACCATAAAAATTTCAATAAATCACATTTACATAAGTATTCAGACCCTTTACTCAATACTTTTTTGAAGCACCTTTGGCAGTGATTGCAGCCTTGAGTCTTCTTGGGTATGACGCTACAAGCTTGGCAGACCTGTATTTGGGGAGTTTCTCCCATTCTTCTCCACAGATCCTCTCAAGCTCTGTCAGGCTGGATGGGGAGCGTCGCTGCACAGCTATTTTCAGGTCTCTCCAGAGATGTTTGATTGGGTTCAAGTCTGGGCTCTGGCTGGGCCACTCAAGGACATTCAGAGACTTGTACCGAAGCCACTCCTGCGTTGTCTTGGCTGTGTGCTTAGGGTCGTTGTCCTGTTGGAAGGTGAACCGTCGCCCCAGTCTGAGGTCCTGAGCGTTCTGGAGCAGGTTTTCATCAAGGATCTCTCTGTTCTTTGCTCTGTTCATCTTTCCTTCAATCCTGACTAGTCTCCCAGTCCCTGCTGCTGAAATACATCCCCACAGCATGATGCTGCCACCACCATGCTTCACAGCAGAGATGGTACCAGGTTTCCTCTAGACGTGATGCTTGGCATTTAGGACAAACAGTTCAATCTTGGTTTCATCAGACCAGAAACTCTGGTTTCTCATGGTCTGAGAGTCTTTAGGCAAACTCCAAGCGGGCTGTCATGTACCTTTTACTGAGGAGTGGCTTCCGTCTGGTCACTACCATAAAGGCCTGATGGGTGGAGTACTGCAGAGATGGTTGTCCCTCTGGAAGTTTCTCCCATTTCCACAGAGGAACTCTTTAGCTCTATCAGAGTGACCATCATGTTCTTGGTCACCTCCCTGACCGAGCCCCTTATCCCCTGATTGCTCAGTTTGGCCAGGATGGCAACTCTAGAAGGCCAGCATCAAGGATGCTGGCAGAGTTCCTCTGTCCAGTGTCTGTGTTCTTCTGCACCTAATCTTTTCTTTTTATTGGCCAGTCTGAGATATGGCTTTGTCTTTGCAACTTTACCTACCCGGAGTCGCCTCTTCACTGTTGACGTATTTAATGAAGCTGCCTGTTGAGGACTTGTGAGACTGTTTCTCAAACTAGACACTCTAATGTACTTGTCCTCTTGCTCAGTTGTGGAGTAGTACACAGAGTTGTATGAGCTCTTCAGTTTCTTGGAATTTCTCGCACAGAATAGCTTTCATTTCGCAGAACAAGAATAGACTGACGAGTTTCAGAAGAAAGGGCTTTGTTTCTGGCCATTTTGAGCCTGTAATCAAACCCACAAATGATGATGCTCCAGATACTCAACTAGTCTAAAGAAGGCCAGTTTTATTGCTTCTTTAATCAGAACGACAGTTTTCAGCTGTGCTAACATAATTGCAAAAGGGTTTTCTAATGATCAATCTGCCTTTTAAAATGATAAACTTTGATTAGCTAATACAACGTGCCATTGGAACATGGGAGTGATGGTTGCTGATAATGGGCCTCTGTACGCCTATGTAGATATTCCATTAATTGATCAATTTGATGTTATTTAAACGGACAAAAAATTTGCTTTTCTTTCAAAAAAAGTAATTTCTATGTGATCCCAAACTTTTGAAAGGTAGTGTTTATATTTTTTGTAACCTTTATTTAACAAGGCAAGTCAGTTAAGACCAAATTATTATTTACAATGACAGCCTACCCCGGCGAATCTGAGCCAATTGTGCACCGCCCTATGGGCTCTGAATCACAGCCGGATGTGATACAGCCTGGATTCGAACCAGAGTGTCTGTAGTGACACAATGCAGTGCCTTAGACCACTGCGCCACTCGGGAGCCCTTAGTACCCTTCCCCAGAACTGTGCCTTGACACAATCCTGTCTTGGAGCTCTACAGACAATTCCTTCGACCTCATGGCTTAGTTTTTGCTCTGACATGCAATGTCAACTGTGGGACCTTATATAGACAGGTTTGTGCCTTTCCAAATCATGTCCAATCAATTGAATTTACCACAGGTGGACTCCAATCAAGTTGTAGAAACATCTCAAGGATGATCAATGGAAATAGGATGCACCTGATCTCAATTTCGAGTCTCATAGCAAAGGGTCTGAATACTTATGTAAATAAGGTGTTTCTTTTTTTTAATATACATATACATTTGCAAACATTTCTAAAAACCTGTTTTTTCTTTGACATTATGGGGTATTGTGTGTAGATTTGATGAGTAACATTTTTTATTTAATTCATTTTAGAATAAGGCTGTAACGTAACCATATGTGGAAAAAGTCAAGGCACTGTATTTATCCCCTTATTTTAGGCACTAAACTATCTTCATATATACTTACGTCATAAAAAAAAAAAAATGGTACCGGGACCTTCATGTTCATGAGTCTCAACTTTCAATATAGTGTCATATAGTTTCATATAATATAATATAATAATATAATATAATATGTTTTAGGCCAAACCGTTCGGACGCTACAGACGTTTTTGGGAGAAGACCGATTTTCGGGATATCTCATGGTCTGACAAACACTGCTCTAACTCGGCCACATTTCACCGCAGATGCGGAAGGGTGATATTGGCAGATGTGGTGATTGAGACGCAGCCCATGCAACAACAAAAAACATATCTCTAGCTTAAACTGACGAATTTTGATGCGAATCGTTTTATTATGCTAATTAGATTCCTCAGGGGCGCTACCGTTGTAGGCCAACTGGAATAAAATAAAATAAAATGTTTAAGCACAGGCCATTGTCTCCCCTAGTTCATATTGCTTTTATAATGTTAGCAAATATGATCATTAGAATTATGCATTAATCAATTGACTTGATTGCTCAGCTTCTCACATAAGCTTTTATCAACAGGTTAGTGGTTAAAAAATATATATCTTTATGATTCTGGGGGTCAATAACCTTGTATCAAGCCATGGAAGCATGATGAGTTTGCCTTTTGTGAAGAGAATAAAGACATTTATTCTATCAAGACACGAGAAGGGCACATGACAAGGACAACTGGAGCGAACAGGATTGGAAGGGCTAAGCATGAAGTCATTGAAAATAGTGAAAAACATCTCCTACTCCATTCCCGTTAAAGTGAGATGAGAAAGGTATGGTTCATGTAGCTATTATGTGATCCATTTTAGTGAGATTAATATTGTAAGGCAAAATATTGTGGTTGCGCAACATTGCAATGTTTGACGCATGGTTCATTTTTATACACTTAGAACCTATTACATAATTTATTCAAATCAACATAAACATGACATAATGGCTAATAGTACATTTGTTGAAAGTAATGAGCATTACAAAACAGAAACATGGAGATAAGACAGATATTGTGCACTTTTCGCTGTTACTTCTGTCCCAAAGCTGTGTTACTCCCACCCCGCGGGCAGGTACAAAAGTAACGTTATGGTGGTTCTGTTCTCTGTCTACTCATACTGAACAAAAAAATAAACGCAACATACAACAATTTCAACGATTTTACTGAGTTACAGTTCACAAAAGGAAATCAGTCAATTGAAATGAATTCATTAGGCCCTATTCTATGGATTTCGCATGACTGGGCAGGGGCGCAGCCAAGGATGGGCCTGGGAGTGCATAGGCCCACTCAATTTGGAGCCAGGCCAATCAGAATACATTTTTCCATTACAAACACAAATACTCCTCAGTTTCATCAGCTGTCCAGGTGGCGGTCTCAGACGATCCCGCAGGTGAAGAAGCCGGATGTGGAGGTCCTGGGCTGGTGTGGTTACACGTGGTCTATGGTTGTGAGGCCGTCGGACGTACTGCGAAATTCTCTAAAACGATGTTGGTAGAGAAATTAACATTAAATTCTCTGGCAACAGCTCTGGTGGACATTCCTGCAGTAAGCATGCCAATCAGTGGAGGCTCCCCAGAGGAGAAAGGGGAGGACCATCCTCCTCAGTGAATTTCATAAAAATAAAAATTGTAAAATATGTAAAAAGTTATCGTTTTTAGACAAAACTATACTAAATATAATCACATTACCAAATAATTGATTTAAACACACTATTTTTCAATGAAGGTCTACAGTTGCCTCAACAGCACTCTTTAGGGTAGGACCCTGGTGTAGCCGGAGGACAGCTAGCTTCCATCCTCCTCTGGGTACATTGACTTCAATACAAACCTAGGAGGCTCATGGTTCTCACCCCCTTCCATAGACTTACACAGTAATTATGACAACATCCGAAGGACGCCCCCCAACCTATCAGAGCTCTTGCAGCATGAACTGACAAGCAGTGTAAAAACAAGGGGGAGGTCAATGTAAATAGTCGGGGTGGCCATTGATTCATTGTTCAGCAGTCTTATGGCTTGGGGGTAGAAGCTGTTAAGAAGCATCTTGGTCCTAGACTTGGCGCTCCAGTACCACTTGCCATGCGGTAGCAGAGAGAACAGTCTATGGCTTGGGTGACTGGAGTATTTGACAATTTTTGGGGCCTTCCTCTGACAAAATTAATTCCACCGATTCTGTTGAAAAATGTTAGTTAAACTGAAGCAAACGGAACAAAACGGAGATGAACATACCTGAATTTGTCCAATAGAAAACTCTTGTTTGCAACTGTTGGACTGAAGATTACACACAATCTCAGCTAGATGTAGACAAGAGTGTGCAAGGTGGTATTGAATGTGTCACTGTCTGTCCATGTGTCACTGTCTGTCACCTCAATTTTTTCTCTCTACATACAGTTGAAGTCGGAAGTTTACATACACTTAGGTTGGAATCATTTAAACTCGTTTTTCAACCAGTCCACAAATTTCTTGTTAACAAATTATAGTTTTGGCAAATAGGGTAGGACATCTACTTTGTGCATGACACAAGTAATTCTTCCCACAATTGTTTACAGACAGATTATTTCACTTATAAATCACTGTATCACAATTCCAGTGGGTCAGAAGTTTACATAAAGTTGACTGTGCCTTTAAACAGCTTGGAAAATTCCAGAAAATTATGTCACGGCTTCTGATAGGCTAATTGGCATCATTTGAGTCAATTGGAGGTGTATCTGTGGATGTATTTCAAGGCCTACCTTCAAACTCAGTGCCTCTTTGCTTGACATCATGGTAAAATCAAAAGAAATCAGCCAAGACCTCAGAAAAAGAATTGTAGACCTCCACAAGTCTGGTTCATCCTTGGGAGCAATTTCCAAATGCCTGAAGGTACCACGTTCATCTGTACAAACAATAGTACGCAAGTATAAACACCACGGGACCACGCAGCCGTCATACCGCTCAGGAAGGAGACGTGTTCTGTCTCCTAGAGATGAACGTACTTTGGTGCGAAAAGTGCAAATCAATCCCAGAACAACAGCAAAGGATGCCAATTGCACGCTCTCTCAAAACTAGAGCGGCATTTTATTGTTCCCAGCACAAGGTGCACCTGTTTAATGATCATGCTATGTAATCAGCTTCTTGATATGCCCCACCTATCAGATGTATGGATTATCTTAGCAAAGGACAAATGCTCACTAACAGGGATGTAAACAAATGTCTACACAAAATTGAAGAGAAATAAGCTTTTTGTGCGTATGGAACATTTCTGGGATCTTTTAGTCGCTAAAGGTAGAGGAAATACATAAGTTCTTTGTCATAAATATGGTGTCTTTAGCTCTATCGATATGAGTAATTAGCGAAAAAAAACGAAAGGTGTTACAATACTTTTGTCCCAGTTCGCCCCTACAGCATTCTGTATGACATTGACCTTGTTTTCTCTCTTGTTTTCTCTAACAGAGACAGGACTAACTCATGTACAGGGGTAGGATCTTAATTTGAACTGTATTGTCGCAGCAAAATAATCCTGCAGTAACAGGATTTTTTTTGTTTAGCCCATAATGTTGCTTGATCGGTGGTTAGGCTATTAGCTGATCAAAATTAGGCTACATGGAATCGTTTTCCTATAACTGTGTGTTAGTGCTGGTTTTCAGTGACTTTATGTTAACACAGGAACATTCTCAGCAGCAACGAGCGATATATTCACATAGCGGCGTGTTCCCTCTGACCCTACACAGTGAGTGAGTAAAGACACCATCATTGCATTCATCGTTTCAATGCTGGTTTTGACATAGATCTATTTTTAGATGAACTTCTGAAGTATCCATGGACTCTAAATGTGGGAAAAGTCTGTCCTTTTCCCTCCCTGGGCATTTGATGTTTCCCAGCAATACTCCCCTCCCAGCCCTGTGTGTGTGTGTGTGTGTGTGTGGTGGTTGTGTGTGTGTGGTGGTTGTGTGTGTGTAGTGGTTGTGTGGTTGTGTGTGTGTGGTTGTGTGTGAGAGAGAGTGTGAGAGAGAGTGTTTCCCTGCGCGTCCGTGTGTGCATCCACGTACGTGTGTGTTAGTGTTTTTGCGTAAATGTAGAGCCAGAGAATTTCCTCTTCGGATCCTCTCTGTTTTCTTTTCAAAGAATGACATTCCTAAGCTGTTTCACTTTCAGACAGGAAGTGGATCCAAGCCAACAGTGATTAAAGCTGGAGAAAAAACCTAACAGTTCCCGCACTGCAGTGGCTCTTCAGGAGTTGGGAGTTTGACATTGTTTCAAATACGTGAAATATTGTTTAATACATTTGAATAACACAGCAGTAGGGATAGTAGTGGGATCTTGGCTTGAAGTATCTGGGCAAGCTTATTGGGAGATGTGTAACAGGATGTAGGTTTGTAATGAGTACAGTGGCTTGCGAAAGTATTGGCATTTTTCCTATTTTGTTGCCTTACACCCTGGAATTAAAATATATGTTGGGGGTGTTTGTATCATTTGATTTACACAACATGCCTACGACTTTAAAGATGTAAAATAATTTTTCTTGTGAAACAAACAAGAAATAAGACAAAAAACTAGAAAACTTATAACTATTCACCCCCCCAAAGTCAATACTTGTAGAGCCACCTTTTGCAGCAATTACAGCTGCAAGTTTCTTGGTGTATGTCTCTATAAGCTTGGCACATCTAGCCACTGGGATTTTTGCCCATTCTTCAAGGCAAAACTGCTCCAGCTCCTTCAAGTTGGATGGGTTCCGCTGGTGTACAGCAATCTTTAATTCATACCACAGATTCTCAATTGGATTGAGGTCTGGGATTTGACTAGGCCATTCCAGGAAATGTAAATGTTTTCCTCTAAACCACTCAACTGTTGCTTTAGCAGTATACTTAGGGTCATTGTCCTGCTGGAAGGTGAACCTCCATCCTAGTCTCAAATCTCTGGAAGACTGAAACAGGTTTCCCTCAAGAATTTCCCTGTATTTAGCGCCATCAATCATTCCTTCATTTCTGACCAGTTTCCCAGTTCCTGACGATGAAAAACATCCCAACAGCATGATGCTGCCACCACCATGCTTCACTGTGGGGATGGTGTTCTCTGGGTGATGAGAGGTGTTGGGTTTGCACCAGACATAGCTTTTTCCTTGATGGCCAAAAAGCTAAATTTTAGTCTCATCTGACCAGAGTACCTTCTTCCATATGTTTGGGGAGTCTCCCACATGCCTTTTGGCGAACACCAAACATGTTTGCTTACTCTTTTCTGGCCACTCTTCCGTAAAGCCCAGCTCTGTGGAGTGTACGGCTTAAAGTGGTCCTATGGACAGATACTCCAATCTCCGCTGTGGAGCTTTGCAGCTCCTTCAGGGTTATCTTTGGTCTCTTTGTTGCCTCTCTGATTAATGCCCTACTTGCCCGGTCTGTGAGTTTTGGTGGGAGGCCCTCTCTTGGCAGGTTTGTTGTGGTGCCATATTCTTTCCATTTTTTAATAACGGATTTAATGGTGCTCCGAGGGATGTTCAAAGTGTCTGATATTTTTTTATAACCCAACCCTGATCTGTACTTCTCCACAACTTTGTCCCTGACCTGTTTGGAGAGCTCCTTGGTCTTCACAGTGTCGCTTGCTTTGTAGTGCCCCTTGCTTACTGGTGTTGCAGACTGTGGGACCTTTCAGAACAGGTGTATATATACTGAGATCATGTGACAGATCATGTAACACTTAGATTGCACAGGGGTGGACATTATTTAACTAATTGTGTGACTTCTGAAGGTAATTGGTTGCACCAGATCTTATTTAGAGGCTTCATAGCAAAGGGGGTGAATACATATGCACGCATCACTTTTCAGTTTTTTATTTTTTTGAATTTTTTGAAACAAGTAATTTTGTCACTTCACCAATTTGGACTATTTTGTGTATGTCCATTACATGAAATCCAAATAAAAATCTATTTAAATTACAGGTTGTAATGCAACAAAATAGGGAAAATGCCAAGGGGGGTGAATACTTTTGCAAGGCACTGTAATCACTAACTCAGAAATGTAAAACATACCCACAATAAAGTTTCTCAGCCAATCTCAAGGTGTGCTTCTGGTTCAGACGACACACTTACCATCTATAGTATATTTTTTGTTTATTTACCAGGGTTCACGATGCAAAAATAGACATATAAAAGATGTATTTTTAAATAAAGCATAGTTACCCCTGTATTTTGTGTTTAAAAATGCATGAGCCAGGGTTAGATTTAAAATCAATGTACATGCATTCTTTATGATACTCTATAAACCTGCCTATGACACAGGTTCATGATGAGCGCAAAACACTTCCTTGTTGTTTCAAAAGTAACGTCCAGATTGTCTCGTTATCATCAAATATTGATCAGCTTACAGATGTGGTCTGATGAGCAGCTACTGTCTACTATGCACCTGGCAACTAAAAATAGGTTGTATGCCTTTAAATTAAGAACTAACTATATATTTGATAAATATATATATGTATTCCTTTGTTGTTGTTTTATGTTAAATGGGCAGTGTGTAGAATTGCCCATTCTGCTGCCAGAACAGAGCTGAAGCATGCCATTTAGAGCAGACTTCAATCCATTATGTTCTGTAAATGTCAGTAAATATGACCTAGCATTCACCTGCAGAAGCTTTCCGATTTGTGACACTCTGCAGTCTATATAAGGGAAGAGAACAAGAGATGAAAGATAAATAATCGTCCACTCAACAACAAAAAAACGAACAGAGGAGCCGCAGTTGAAACGATCCTGCATTTCCTACTCAAGTGGATGTTTATATCAACTAAGGATATCGTAAAGCCCTGACAGATACGTATGATAGCAACATTGCCACCATTAGGGCACAAATCCAGTAGGATTCTACATAAAAACACAACATGTTATAGAATTTCGACTGAAATGAAGAGATCTCTCAGAGTTACTGACCGGTTAGTGTAGTCAGACTTTCCAAACTGCTAGAGTATGCTAGTGATCCCCAAATGCACCCCAAATGGTACCTTATTTCCTATATAGTGCACTACTTTTGACCAGAGACATTTGGGCTAAGGTGATTTATCCTTTCCAGTTTCCAGGTCTACTCCGTCCTAGCCAGCCTTTCCTCTCCTCTCTGCGGGAGAAGGAGGAAAGAATTTGGATTAGGTAGGTATGATGTATTATCAGTCCCGGCCCCTGTCATAATATGACGGCAGATCCGGAGCCACTTTGCAGACAAGTCGAATTGATTAGACGAGTCAGTCAATAATGTCAAGGGGAACGACTCGTCACTTTTCCGAGGGCTGCTCATGTTCGAGCGCCGTTTAAATACACCCCAATCCCGGCCGTTTAAATACACCCCAATCCCGGCGTCGTCCGACCGTCCGTCCGTCGGATAAATCACATCAAACATCGCAAATAGATACCCGTTGCATCCTGTTCGACACTTTCTCCCTTTATCAGTAATTGCAACCGTCCTGTCCTGTCACTTTGGTTCAATCCCRCCATCCRTCCWRAACCGAMTGGCTRTGACAAGGGAAAAAGTRGRTCCTGTCAAAACTGTTAYGGAGGACGATATTTAAGAGGTGTGCGCYCTAATAGATATCTATCATAATATCCCTGTACTGTACAAGCCATTCATCCACCACTACGCTGGTCTGGATCTGGAATATCACTTAACTAGATCAAGATGTCTCTTTGGCTGAAAGTAAAGTTATTACTTCCCTTTTATGACTCGGTGTTTTTGGTGAGAGGGATGTGACAGGTATGGAGGAGAACATGCGGGAGTAGGCCCATGGAACATGAATAAGTCAGCATGAGCTATTAAATATTTATCTCCACAGAAATCTCTCTTTGTCACATCCTTTCTCAACAATGAGGACAGGAGTAAGATGCTACTTCCCCGAGCTGAGCAGGAGAAGAGAGTCATGTGGCACAGGGCCACAGATGGCTAGGGCTGCTTCCCAAATGGCCCCCTATTCCCTACACAGTGCACTACATTTGACCAGGGTCCATATGGAAATAGGGTGTCATTTGGAACGCGCTCTTGGTTTCTGTCTATCTGTGATGCCATGGATGGCTCGCCTGTAACTGTAGTTTGACAACCTGCGGAAATCAAAACGAAGGCCAATAAATATTAATGACAACAGCTACAGTACTACACTGTAAAATGGTACTGGAGCTTTACATGCATTGCCAATGCACCTCCTTCAAGACGGAAACATGTTTCGTACAGTAAAACCAAGTATGCAAGAAATCTAGCTGCAACTTTGACACTGACAACGACACTCTGCTTGTGTACTGTACACTACATGACCAAAATGAGATAGACACCTGCTCGTCAAACATCTCATTCCAAAAGGTAACTCTAAGGCAAACAATGTCAGGATGAAAAGGGCAATGGTACAGTACAGAATGTTGCAGTCACAAGAATAAACTCACAATGGAGACACAGTTCACAACATACACTGATCAAAAATATAAACGCAACAAAGTGTTAGTCCCATGATTCATGAGCTGAAATAAAAGATCCCAGAAATGTTCCATATGCTCAAAAAGCTTATTTCTCTCAGCAATGTGTTTACATCCCTGTTAGTGAGCATTTCTCCTTTGCCAAGATAATCCATCCACCTGACAGGTGTGGCATATCAAAAAGCTGATTAAACAGCATGATCATTACACAGGTGCAACTTGTGCTGGGGACAATAAAAAGCCACTCTAAAATGTGCAGTTTTGTCACACAACACAATGCCACAGATGTCTCAAGTTTTGAGGGAGTGTGCAATTGGCATGCTGACTGCAGGAATGTCCACCTGAGCTGTTGCCAGAGAATGTTATGTTATTTTCTCTCCCATAAGCAGCCTCCAATGTCGTTTTAAAGAGTTTGGCAGTACGTCTGACCGGTATATGACCGCAGGCCACGTTGTGTGGGCGAGCGGTTTGCTGATGCCAACGTTGTGAACAGAGTGCCCCATGGTGGCGGTGGGTTTATGGTATGGTATGGGCAGGCAGGCATAAACTACAGACAACGAACACAATTGCATTTTATCGATTGCAATTTGAATGCACAGAGATACCGTGCCCGAGATCCTGAGGCCCGTTGTCGTGCCGTTCATCCGCCGCCATCACCTCATGTTTCAGCATGATAATGCATGGCCCAATGTCACAAGGATCTGTACACAATTCCTGGAAGCTGAAAATGTCCCAGTTCTTCCACGGCCTGCATACTCACCAGATATGTCACCCATTGAGCATGTTTGGGGTGTGTTCCACTTCCCGCCAATATCCTGCAACTTTGCACGGTCATTGAAGAGGAGTGGGACAACATTCCACAGGCCACAATCAACAGCCTGAAGGAGATGTGTCGCGCTGCATGAGGCAAATGGTGGACACACCAGATACTGACTGGTTTTCTGATCCACGCCCTACTTTATTTTGCAAGGTATCTGTGACCAACAGATGCACATCTGTATTCCCAGTCAAGTGCAATCCATAGATTAGGGCCTAATGAATTCATTTAAATTGACTGGTTTCCTTATATGAACTGTAACTCAGTAAAATATTTGAAATTGTTGCATGTTGCGTTTATATTTTTGTCCAATATAGTTACAGAAACTGCAAACAGGTATCACTGTTGTAACTGCTGTCTAACAATGTGTACCTGTACACTTTAATTACATTATATTTAACTTAACCACCGACTATCAAAGCAAATACATGGTTTTACCAGCCACTTGGTATAAAGTGGTTTATAAATATCACTCTCATCGCTCCGTGACATAAAGGAAGATATCTGCTTAATATAATATCTACAGTATATGTGTGGTTAGGGCAACTTCAGCAGCAGGAAATGGGGACTTGACTAGACTATGATTCATCAATATGCATTTACGCTGGAGCTACGAACACAAATGTCCATCTCCATAGTGCAATGCAGAACACAGGGACACATTAGAGCACAGTGTTCATAATGAAATATGTCTGAGTTACGGACAAGCACGTGGTATAAATCCAGGAGAGAACCTTATATACAGGAGCCTGCCAAGATATGAACTTACAGAATACAGATCGCTAGAGCACCACCGTAGCTCCATAGCTTTTCTGCAATGTTATCCATACGGAGAGACAACATTCTTATTCTTCGACTCATTACAATGTTCAAATCAGAAGTCATCAGAGGGAAGAAAAACATCTTAATTCACCCTGTTAACACCAAAATCAAAACTCAGCATCCTTCCTTCCGTCCGTTCCTAAATGCACGGCTGTCATAAAAAGCATTTTCATCGACAAATGAGTCCTCGAGAAAGGTCAATAGTTAATTGAATAATCTATCACCTTGGGATGGAGAGTGTACCACGACACGCAATCAATGACACAGACATTAAAAGGTCAGGCTGCAGAGTTTTATGATAAGTCACCTGGTTAATGTTTTCTTTGGGAATAAAGTGGGCGAGCGAGTTCTGTTAGACAACAGCTAACATTTACAGTACTCTCTCTCTCTTTAGCAGCGACCTATAGGTCATTCAATATCTCTGTTGTACAGCAACTAAGATTCACTCACTCACTTTCGCTGCGACCCGGGCCATTCAAATTCAAATGTCTTGGGTCTTGGGCAGTGCATAACTGTTCCACATTGCCAGTGCAACACGGATGCTCATTTACACCAGCTTGCATCTTGCATATTACCGTGTGACCCACGCCATTAATTATACACGAGGAGCGTTTGCTCATAAGGCCTTATTTATTCTTATTCATTTGTGTACTTTGAAAGCAAGAAGGTAACCTACGCTATGCCAGTCTTGTTGGAAACAAAGAAAATGACTATAATTTCGACAATTATTATGTAAATCAGAGCGAGAATAATCACGATCATATTCATTATTTATTGGTTGATTTTTGCTCCTTTCTATTATGAACTAGCTATGAGGTGAATGTGACTGTAGTTCTTCTCCCCTTTAATTGTGCAAATGGTATTATGTCATTTATTTCAACATTATTACGACCATGGGGTACAATCATGATGATTGGCAATTTGGCTGTGAAAGAAATTGGTACTTTCTTTACATTTATATGCATATATTTACAGACTTTCCTCATGAATGCGACAACGATACACAAACAGAAGTATTGGATGACGGAATCCGTAATAACAAGTCAACAATATTTCTCCAGTACCGTAGGTGTTACAAAGCACTTCTTTCATCTGCAGTTTTTTAATCTTCTTCAGTTTCATACTATTAGACACAACTACTGTTCCTGTCAATCTGTTTTGGTAAAAATAGGTCAACCCCCCAAAACATCCTATAATAAGACATCCGTAGGTTGTAAGGATACAAGACATAGGCGACATCAATGGTAGATGGCATTATTTGTTAGTCCCCCTTGTTGTTGTAAAAATAGTCTTTCTCTAGTCTAACTGATCCTCTGTGGCATTTTGTATTTGTATGTCACTTAACCCGGCACCCCTGTCAAAGTAAACCCCGCCCTCGTCCTCCATGCATGCCACCATTTTGAAAAAGATTTAGACTTCAACAAAGAAGACATATTCAATTAGTCACACTGATAGGGTCAATCATCAATGCAATGATAACGTTGTCCAAATCAACTTACAGTTTTGCCTTTGAACCTCTGAGGTTTTCTACGTAAGTTGATATGATTTGTATAAAAATTGTTATAGGAGATATGTCGAAGTTAGGGTCCCGTACATACAATGTAAGTTAAAGTCTATGAAATGTGCTTACGAATAGTGCCAGTCTTAATTAGTCTGCCACACAGTGTCATGGCTGTCACTAGCTCATGGAAATGCATCTTTGATCTCCCTGCTGCACATCTTTTATCCATTAGGGCCCAAATAATGGGTTCTCTCTCTCTCTCTCTCTCTCTCTCTCTCTCTCTCTCTCTCTCTCTCTCTCTCTCTCTCTCTCTCTCTCTCTCGGTCTCGCTCTCTCTCTCTCTCTCTCTCTCTCGCTCTCTCTCTCGCTCTCTCTCGCTCTCTCGCTCTCTCTCTCTAATAAGAAAGATACAGATAGTGTATTCTAATGCTATCAAATTTGATTTGTCACATACACATGTTAGCAGATGTCAATGTGGGTGTAGCAAAATGCTTGTGTTTCTAGCTCCAACAGTGCAGTAATATCTAACAATGCACAACAGTACACACAATACACACAACCTAAAAGTAAAAGAATGGAATTAAGGAATATATGAATATCAGGATGAGCAATGTCGGCGTGGCATAGACTAAAATATAGTAGAATAGAATACAGTACATACATATGATATTAGTAAAGCAAAAATATCACCAAATTATTAAAGTGACTAGCATTCTATTATTAAGTGGCCACTGATTTCAAGTCTATGTATATGGGCCTGCAGCCTCTAAGGTGCAGGGTTACGTAACCGGGCGGAAGCTGCCTAGTGATGGCTATTTAACAGTCTGATGGCCTTGAGATTGAAGCTGTTTTTCAGTCTCTCGGTCCCAGCTTTGATGCACCTGTACTGACCTCGCCTTCTGGATGATAGCGGGGTAAACAGGCTATGGCTCAGGTGGTTGTTGTCCTTGATGATCTTTTTGGCCTTCCGGTGACATCGGGTACTGTAGGTGTCCTGGAGGACAGGTAGTTTCCCCCCGGTGATGCGTTGGGCAGACTGCATCACCCTCTGGAGAGCCCTGCGGTTGCGGGCGGTGCAGTTGCCGTACCAGGCGGTGAAACAGCCCGACGGGGTGCTCTCAATTGTGCATCTGTAAAATGTTGAGGGTTTTAGGTGCCTCCTGAAGTTGAAGAGGCCCGGTTGCGACTTCTTCACCACACTGTGGGTGGACCATTTCAGATCGTCAGTGATGTGTCCGTCGAGGAACTTTAAACTTTCCACCTGCTCCACCACCTGGGGACGGCCCGTCAGGAAGTCAAGGACCCAGTTACACAGGGAGGGGTTCAGACCCAGGGCCCCGAGCTTAATGATGAGCTTGGAGGGTACTATGATGTTGCATGCTGAGCTATAGTCAATGAACAGCATTCTTACATAGGTATTCCTCTTGTCCAGATAGCATAGGGCAGTGTGCAGTGTGATGGCAATTGCGTCGTCTGTAGATCTATTGGGGCAGTAAGCAAATTGAAGTAGGTCTAGGGTGTCAGGTAAGGTAGAGATGATATGATTCTTAAATAGCCTCTCAAAGCACTTCCTGGTGACAGAAGTGAGTGTTACGGGGCAATAGTCATGTAGTTCAGTTACCTTTGCTTTCTTGGGTACTGGAACAATGGTGGACATCTTGAAGTGGGGACAGCAGACTGGGATAGGGAGAGATTGAATATGTCCGTAAAGACTCCAGCCAGCTGGTCTGCGCATGCTCTGAGGACGTGGCTAGAGATGCCATCTGGGACGGCAGCCATGCGAGGGTTAACACACTTAAATGTCTTACTCACTTCGGCCACGGAGAAGGAGCACCCACAGTCCTTGTTAGCGGGCCGCGTCGGTGGCGCTGTGTTATTCTCAAAGCAGGCGAAGAAGGTGTTTAGTTTGTCTGGAAGCAAGACTTCGGTGTCCGTGACGTGGCTGGTTATCCCTTTGTAGTTCGTGAATGTCAGTAGACCCTGCCACATATGTATCGTGTCTGAGCCGTTGAATTGCAACTCCCATTTGTCTCTATACTGACGTTTTGCCTGTTTGATTGCCTTATGGAGGGAATAACTACACTGTTTGTATTCGGCCATATTCCCAGTGAACTTGCCATGGTTAAATGCGGTGGTTCGCGCTTCCAGTTTTGCGCGAGTGCTGCCATCTATCCACATTTTCTGGTTAGGGTAGATTTTAATAGTCATAGTTGGTACAACATCACTTCCTGAAAAACTCAGTCACTGTATCCATGTATTCGTCGGTGTTATTATCAGAAGCTCCCCGGAACATATCCCAGTCCGCGTAATCAAAACAATCTTGAAGTGGGGATTCCGATTGGTCAGACCGGCATTGATATGCATATCACTTATAAAAAAATCTCAAACTCACTCACCTTCGCTAGCTCCTAGGAGCATAGCGCTTTGACATATGGATCTCCACGCCGTCCTATTAGAAAACCCTCACTCACAAGTCAAACACAGCCTGACAAAAATCAAGCAAGTTGACTGTTGTGTAAAGGGCTGTCGTGTCTTTGGCTATGCCGGATTAAGTGATATGACATGCTAGTCTACAAAATCCTTTCTCTGTAATTAATATTACCTGATTGAGCTAATCATGTAAATGTAATTAACTAGAAAGTCGGGGCACCACGAAATAGTATTTATAGAGCAGTTATCTTCCGAATAAACTCTTAAAGACCTAGTAATATTTTACATCAATAGCAGTCAATATTAATCGTCACCTTATTTCAGTCTCATCTGAAAGTTATAAATTCTTGGTTATCTTCACGAACCCTGGCTAACAAGTTGAATCAGCAATACAAAATTGGGTTTAATTATTTATTTACTAAATACCTAACTAATCACACAGAATTACATATACACAGAATGAATCATACCTTGATTACAAATTATGTCATAAAGGAAAACGTCCGTAGCGGACGGAACAGATATGACAGCTGGTTACACAAAGAAAAGGGGGCTGGGGTTGAATGAAAGAGCGGGAAGACTGAAGAACAAAGGGAGAAGCGATGTCTCTATCGGGCCGTAGGCAGCTACTCTATCGTAAATACAGAATCTTATGCATTCTAAATTACCGCCCATTTGGAAAAGGAAAATGCAATAAATATTTACTCTGAGCTGCGCTTCAATAGGTTGGTGGTAGATGGAAGGCCGTGTTGACCAACYGYGTCCTTTYTCCTTTGAAGAGTGTCTCTGGTGGTGAACGGGAAACGTTGTAGTGTCGTCGTTGTGTGGTAGACGGGATACTCTGTCTGTCCTCTCCTAGCCCACGTTTACAGCGGCCGCTGCTAACTCAACGGCTAGGAGGTATCACTTCTGTAGCGAATAAGAGTTCAAAGTTCATACCATTCGCAACCAAAGCTCACGCTGAGGTTGGCTTTGTTCTGTAGTTATTATCTGAATCCTTCTGACATCGGATCGTCATCCTAATGTACCCGGAACAGGGGGTTACATTTTCGTCAAGGGATTATATAGTGGAGGGAAAAGGGTGTGTTTCATAGTTTATAACCCATGTCTCTTCACAGGGGTGGGCCACTGATTGAGCAGAGCCCTAACCTTATGAAAACCCAAATCTCTCATTTGGAAGCTAAAATTACATTTAATCTTTTCACCAATAATTTTATATTTAAACATTTGAATTGCACAACAATTCCATGTGAATCTGATAACTATAATGTGTAGACTTTCCCAGATACAGTTTAGGTCGTCCTGTCATCAGTCATAATGTCTCAGATGACAACCGAACTGACATCATAGTCATTAAGTACCAACGCATATTTTCAACTGGTTCTATTACCGAAATATGGTTCCTTTCCCTCCACTTGTTTGATGTTCTCAGACTCTCTGTTTTACAAAGGCTATTCAAGAGTCCCTCTGCAGAGTCAATAGAGAGGGAAGGGAGAAAGGTATTTATGGGGGGGTCATAAACCTTGCCCACAGGCCAACGTCATGACAGGGCCATCACAAGGTAAGTGTTGAGCAGGCTTAAGTCTTAGGTGTGGCTTGGATTGAACATGCTTGTTTTTCACCAACAACAAATGGCACAATAAATTGACGCTTAATATTCTTGTCAGCCATGCTTCTTATGCCTTCTATTAAGCAAAAGTATTGAATGAGGGGTTATTAATGTAGGAAAGCCCATTTACACTGATGGAGTTAAGTGTGAGAATTCCATTCACATGGAGACAGACTGCTCTTGAAAGCATATAGAGAAATGTCCATAACTCAATAAGATCTTGGCTGTGCCTCAGACCACCGTTTCACTCTCACCATATTTCATAGTACTTTATGTGCTATCACCTCTTCTGAGAAACCGGGTGTAGTAAGTAGTGGACTGAACAAATGTCTGGGTCCTATCCAGGAAACGTTCAATGGCATTTCCCTTGAATCTCATTATATAAGATGGTTGTACTGGTAGTCTGTGATATGTTCTAGAATATAATACAGGGCAAGGTTCTAGAGCAGAATATTAGATCCTAATTTGTGTCACATGTAGGTATTGAAATAAAGGTTAGTCACAGAAAAACATTGTTGGGTCATATCCCCTTTGTTGATCACTGACCGTGTTGATCGTTTAACACCACCCAATCGTCTGATGTTGGTTCTCCTCTGATATCTGTCTCTTTATCACATTTTCCTCCTCCAGTATTGCCCTTCAGAGAGAGAGAAAGATCACTAAAAGAGATACAAAGGTCTGATTTCATCCGTCTTATAGCCGGAGTAAATCTTCTGTAGAAGACGAGATCTACAGTCTTCTCCCCTCTCTATTTCAGCACGGTTCAAGCTCATCCATTAATGCTGCTGTGGCCCGGTCTCACAGGAGGGCAGTCAATGTAAAAAGGGAATTGAATAAGTGAGAGGGAAGGTAGACGACAGGGGAGAGAAATGTTTCCTTGGAGGTCAACCCAGACCAAATTGAAAGTCTCAGGTAGTGGCTGTCGGTTTAATAAAACAGATAGAATTTCCATTTACCCTCGGCATTCGTAATGTATTGTTCTTGTGTAGCGAGACAGGGAATGAGTCAGGAGCCAAAGAATACACTTTATAGACACAAATAATCGTAAATTGGGAATGTCACCTTTAAGCCGAGGCATTTTTATTATTGTTAGTGGAGCTGCTGAGTGGGTTTGATGTTTTATTCTCCTGGGGATCCAGTCGTTCCCCGAGCAGTGAAGTCCTGTCTTTATCGGGCCGGGCGGGCGGCGAAGGAAAGGAGAGGGGACTTTAGCAAACTTGCGTTCCCATACCTCTCTGTGATTGATAGCAGATGGCATGCTTTAAAATAAACCTATCCATTAACAGCACTCAGTATTTTTTACTCAAGGCATTTACAACTGTCTGAGGCAGCCAGAATAGCAGGATGGAGAAAACACATCCATTTCTTGGTCCTCGACACCCAGCGGACCTGTGTGTTGTACAGGTGTAAGTCTCTTATTTAGTGGTGTTATTTGGATGTTACAGAGCCCGTGTGTTTTATAGGAGAAACTTTATGGATCTTCACTTCCCCTGGAATATTAACTGAGCGCAACTTCGTGGTTCAATGTGACAGGGAAGGCCTATGGGGAGTTGTAGATCTAGACCCAGGTACCTGTCTAATTGAAGTCCCTTGAGGATGGGATAACATATAAATTGTGTGGACAGTGAGCTGGCTAGCTACCCAACATTGACTAAGGTCTTCCTGCTCCTCCAGTCAGTTACAATACAAAGCCCGATATTTTCCATTTAGCTCTAATACAGCTAAGTCATTTTAGCAAAATGGACAAAGTAAACATTCATATATTTAAATTAGATTTGAAACACTTGACTGGCTCCAGTGTTTGTGGAAGTCACTGGGCCTGTTTACTCATTCTGTTTTGCATTATGTGTGAGTGTCTGTGCAAATTAACTCAGGGTCTGTATGTTCTACTCTATGTTAATTGCCAAGAAATAACATTACGGATGTGGTGACGCTTTTGCTTGTGCATATTGCATTATAATAAGTTCAGGAACATTACTAGGAGCACAGCTTATTAAGGACAAGCAAGGTACATTCTGCCTGGATAGAGATAGATTTAACTGCAATATACCTAATCCTGAATATATTATCAATTTGCATGCAACATGTTATGAATAATTTGAATATTAATTGAAACATGGAGATGATGTATGTGTTAGTAATGAGTACTGATTTAGACATATAATTGGACAAAAACTTTTGGGGAGTATGTAACGACCCTCCCACAATGTCTGCCGAATTCTTTCTCTTTGCTCTTGTTTTACTTAATAGGATGTCGGTGGGCGGAGCCGGGAGGGTCGTCACGGGACCCACCTGGGCTCGGGTGTGTCCCGGGATAAATGCACCTCTTCCCCATTCATTGAGGAGACTCTCTCCATGCAGACACACTGTTAGATTTTGGTTGTGGCGTTTTTTTGGGGCCGTTTTATTGTTTGCTTTGGCACCTTTCAACAACCCGCATTATCACATTTATGCACACAACCGCTCACTTACACTACTGATTATTGACTACACACACCATTGTTAATTGTATTTAGTTTACTTCAGTTAATAAATATATTTTGTTATTCCTTATCTTCACGTTGTCTCCCTTTTTGTTACGAACTTCGAGCCGGTTCGTGACAAGTAGATGGTTTCTTAAAATATGCAATGTGAAACAAATATGCATATTCTTGGCAGAGTTCTATGCTCTTTGTACTGACAGAATTAACTATGTTACATGCTGTATATGTGAGAATAAATTACAGGAACTAGAATTACATCAACGTAGTCCTGTAGTTATTCAGCGTAGTGGGCATCCTACTTTTTAAATTCCAGGATTTTCAGTAGGCTATGACAGAAATATAGTCTACCATGATCATTTTACTAAATATACAGTACCTACACTGTATGTATGTAGGTAATAGCATGTTTGTTCATATCTGACTTTTTCGCCCACACTAGGTAATTTAGTTAATGTTACTTCAGCTCTCTCCATGCAGTTCACCTTTAACATTAAGCTGTTTTGGGACAATTGTCCATTAAGACAGGCAAACTCATTCAAACACATACAGTATTTAAAATGACTTCAAATAGTATTTGAACCGAGGTCTGCTAACAACTAGCCACTGTGATGCTATATTGCGAGAGCAGCCAGGACAGTACTCCATGTAAGACGGCTGTAAACGTCATAAGTAATGACAGCCAGGCTGACATATACATGACCTGCCGGAACCTGCCGGAAACGTCCAATCAGAACCCAGCTGTCGGGAGAATGCCCGTGTCACACACAAAAGGAGAGCTTAAAAGGGTAGGTTGTGTAAACGTAACCACATGTAACATATAGATTTGCATTAGTATGCGCGTCAAAAGTCACAATGCAAACCTCACTTTGCAATTTTTGTTTTGTAATAATTTTTGAGTTATTACATAAAACCAATCAGAATGCCGGAGCCATGGCGGAAAATGTTTTTCTGGGGTGTGATGTAATATGACGAAACGAGCAAGCCAGATTATTCCCTATAATGTAAATAACTTCAAATGCATAACTTCTAATTAAACTAAATTGTATGCACTCATGACTACTAGTTTCAATTTAACTTTCAGCCAACGTACAAACAAATAATGAATGAATGTATAGTTACAAAGCAGGTTGCTAGCCAACTAGCCTGCTAACGTTACGTTAGAACTGCATGAGTCAGCCAGTTGCTATCAACACCTAGCTTACAGCTACATTGAAGTAAACCAACGTTTGGGAAATATATAACGCCATCTAACCAGTTATCAAATAATGTTACCGGTATATACAGTTATATTAGCCAACAAGCCAGCCAGCTAAAGTTAGTTATTTTAGCGTGCTAGCTAGCCTAGTTCTCCATATGACTTGACAATTGTGCGAAGATATCCAAAAATGTGTTCATAAATATTTCAAAACCCCAAAACATCCTTATTTTTGGAGCTATACAGTAGGTAACCACAGCGTGACTACAACTAAGTTACTAAGTCTGTTACTGTGGTGAATAAAAACGTCGTACCCTTTAAGGATCTCTGCTCCTCCCTCTTGTCAAATCTGTCATACATACCGCCGTCCACAGTGTTGACAGGCAGACGTAGGAGAAGTGTCGGCCTAGGTCTGGGCCCACAATCATTGCCTCCTTATTTCTTCGTTTGATTTATTTCCTGCTGCATAGAACGGACGGTCAGTCGTCTTTCTTTCTTTCTGTCTCCCTCGCTCCTCTCCGAGATCAAGACTGGGCCTTAAAAAGTACAAAATGCCCGAAAATACAATTAAGCTTGTGACCCAGATTCCAGTGCGGACCCATATCATAACCCCAGTCGTCCCTAGTGGCATTCCCCTGTTTCTGCATATACATGATAAGGAAAGAGAGAACTCATCACAGAGGGGCCTTAAGAAGCACTCATCAACCAAGAGAGATGGAGACCAGGTCTCGACCACCCCAGGCTCTTACAGCACAGCCTTTGATAATGAGACTTATGTGCACACACAGTTGCGCAGAGCTGTATATAATAGGAGAGCACACTACACTACAGCCACTAAAGAAAAATAGAATTGATACTTTCTGTCTTGAATAATGACAGTTTGAATCAGAGTGTTTGTTAATTAAAGCAACTTTCTGTTGCAGAAGTTGCTGGTGTGGTGGCTGGGCAGCATCACGTGTGTACACTTGGTTTTGCATGTATGTTGTTTTAAGAGATGTTGAAGCTCAATATTTGTTTAGTCGGTCTGGCTGCGGTCGCTCGGCAGATTTCCTGATAAATATTAGCTCTCAAATATGTGAGTAGGCCATTTATTGAAAGTTATCGTGGCAAACATGGGTTTCATCCCAAATGGCGCCCTACTCCCTATATAGTGCGCCACTGCACCCCAGGGCTCTGGTCAACAGTAGTGCACTCTATAGGGAATAGGGTATCATTTGGGATGCTTCCATTGTTTGTTTATCCACTGAAATATAGTGCCCGCACTCTACTCAATTGATATGAACGAGTTGGGAGTTGTATTTACCTTAGAAACTATTCAGATGTGACTCATCCACTTGGTATTTCTTTTTGTTTGTCCTTTCCCTCAGAGAAATAACAGAAGGCAACACGAATTTTGGGCAAATCCAGGGAAGAAAATATGTCAATTTGGTACTATGATGATTTCCTACACTCAACAATATGAATACCTCAAGAGATAGTAGGTCCATACATAATAATGCACATTTAAAGCGTTGAGAGTAGAAATCGAAGTCCACCCACCACATCATCTTCACACAGGATTACGAGGCCGAGCCCTTCAGCCAAGAATCCTCTAGTAGGACATGAGGGAGTGAAAGAAGTAGGGGGAGAGAGAGAGAGAGAGCAAGAGAGAGAGAGGGAAAGCGCATGTCTTCTGATCCAAGTATGTGAGAGATTTTAGAGCTAAAGGGTCCAGGAAGTGGAGAGAGAGAAAGAGAGAGAGAGAGAGAGAGTGAAAGACTGAGAGTGAGAGAGAGAGTAAGTAAGAAAGAAAGAAAGAAAGAAAGAAAGAAAGAAAGAAAGAAAGAAAAGAAAGAAAGAAAAAAGAAAGAAAGAAAGAAAGAAAGAAAGAAAGAAGAAAGAAAGAAAGAAAGAAAGAAAGAAAGAAAGAAAGAAAAGAAAGAAAGAAAGAAGAAAGAAAGAAGAGAAGAAGAAAGGGGTTGGGACGGTGGGAGGCAGCTCTTTATGAGAAAGCTGTTCTCTCACAGGTACATGTCCTAAGTGAATCTGCAGATCTACTTTTTTTTTGTCATTATTCGACCCCTGGTGCTTTTGTAATGTTTTAAGTGTGTATACTGAGAAGTACATAAAGTCCAGGACTCAGCATAGGTTCAGCATATGAAAATACATTAGGTGATACAACACTATAACCTTCTCTCCAAGAAGTGTTCCAGTTTATATGGAATCGGTAGAGAAGAGGGTTTTTTTTTCTGCAAAGTCGTCAATCTTATGAGCCTGAGGGGCAGGAAAGTGTTAATTATTAAAGGTGTTTGAACAAAAAGACTATTCTAGGCTTGACGGAGCCACCAACTGGACATCCTCTACAGAGTTTGATAGATTACGTTCTCAGCACCACTACATTCCTGCTTCCACAACAAATGTCCCCCAAAAGACTGTTGCAAGACCTGAGGGTCATTTACAAATCAGTGAGTGTAAGCGTGTGTGTGTGTGTGTGTGTGGGGGGGGGGGGGGGGGATCTGGTCTGGTGTGGTACAGTTTAGTTCTATAGTTGAGGTAAGAGAAAGTTTCAGCTGTAATATTGGCAGTGAAAACACACAAAGTAAAGACAAACCCAAGCAACCTTTCCTAGGTCCTGTCTAAAATAAATAGCTGTTTGAATTCCCAGTTAATAACAGGTTTGGGGATGGTCTGGAGACGATATTCTGCTGTGGTTCCTCTTTTGTAAGTTTCATCAGATTTTTCCACACATTAAAATTACATCGGAACCACGGGAAACCATGCGGAATGGCGATACCTGCACAGTCAGGAGTATTGACTCAATAAAATACAGGTTGAGAAAATATTAAAGGGGAAGTTCAGGATTTTACAACTTGATTATATGGTTCTATGGGCCAGAAGAAACTGTAGCCCATGGTTCGGTTTTCTCTAAACAGCCACAAGAACTTCAGCTAACTTTAGCCACAAAGACAACTACTAGGAACCATCTCACATCAAGATGTAAAATATTGAACTTCCCCTTTAAGTGTCAGTAGAGCCATTATCATTAGAGGGCATCTACTGGGTTGACGTCAGAGGGATGCTGTTTTAAAGAGAAACTCAGTAAGTCAAAGTAAGATGAATCAGTTCCTTCAAATATTCATGTTATTGGTTGTTGGGGTTGACACCACTAAGTCGACCTACAAGGTGAGACGTGAGGCTTGAGGCTGTCCTAAAATGTGCATGGTACGAAAAGCCACTGTCCTTGCTTTTGAATAGGTTGCACAAAGATTGGGCTCAGTTCCTCTGCAATTGTCTGGTTCAAAGATTCCCTCATGGATAGATCACAACTTATATTTGTAGATGGTGTTAAATTATACATATCTTATTTATTGAGAAGGCTAATATGTTTTATTTCTTATATTATATTGTGCTGGAGCTGCAAGACATGGCGTGTCTGTCTGCATAGCGTGTACAGAACTCTACTGTACTTGGAAGGGGCTCTGCTCCCTGTTGTGTCCTGAACCCATCAGTACTGTAAAACTACAGCTTTGACCCAGTGACTCCACACCAGAGGGCCCCTGGAGATCCCTAGCATCAAATTATCTCTGTGGATGTCATGTCATGGTCAGGTCTGTTCACTCACTCCCTGCCTGCATGTCTCTCTCAAGTATACCTGGGTTCAAACATGATTTGAAATCATTTGAAATCATTTTCCTGTGACTGATTGAGCTTGTCTGGGCTCAATGGACCAATAGAATACTCAGAAAAACGTTTAATTCTGCCCATCTGGCACTCAAGACAGGCGAACGCGAACAATCAAAGTATTTAAACAATTTTAAATAGTATTTGAACCCAGGAGAACACTTGACTTGACCAACGGCTGACTCTCAGGCTCCAACCCAGTGTTGGTGTCAGGGAGAGGTGAATCCGACGAGCTCCACTCGCAAATCTACCTCTGGGGACCCCCGAATCTGATCACCTCTCCATCTCCTCCTTCTCCCACCTCCCACCGACATCCTTTTAGAGAGGCCATCAACCAACGATTACGTCCCTCATCTCTCCTGCCACTCCTGGAGGGATGACCAACGGGACAAAAGGTGTGACCATGGTACCAATACTCCTCTTAGAGAGAGATGGCCTTTTGGAACTAACTACCATTGTGTCTGTCTCTCTGTCATCCTCTGTCAGAGTCCAACCCAGGTAGATAAATATAGGTTAAATTAAACAAGAAAGAGTAATTTTTCCAGAAGAAAACCTACATAAGGTAACTCTTAACATTCACAACCTTCAGAAGATTGGACAGTTTCTGAACGGTTACACACACAGCATAATGCTTTGCGATAGCTAAAAATACATAAAAGGTTTTTTTGAATTATTGAGGGAAGAATCAAGGAATAATGTATATTTTGAGGGGGAAATCCTGAGAATTTCTTTTTTTAATAGGCTGCATCCCAAATTGCACTCTATTCCCGATATAGTGTACTATTTTTGACCAGAACCCTATAGGCCCACATCAAAAGTAGTGCACCATCTACAGCACATTAGGAAAGTATTCAGACCCCTTGACTTTTTCCACATTTTGTTATGTTACAGCCTTATTCTAAAATGGATTAAAATGTTTATTTCCCTCATCAATCTACACACAATACCGCATAATGACAAATCAAAAACAGGTTTTTAGAAATGTTTGCAAATGTATTGAAAATAAAAACTGAAGTATCACATGTACATACGTATTCAGACCCTTCATTCAGTACTTTGTTGAATCACCTTTGGCAGCGATTACAGCCTCAAGTCTTCTTGGGTATGACACTACAAGCTTGGCACACCTGTATTTTGGGAGCTTCTCCCATTCCTCTCTGCAGATCCTCTCAAGCTCTGTAAGGTTGGATGGGGAGTGTCGCTGCACAGCTATTTTCAGGTCTCTCCAGAGATGTTCGATCACTTTCAAGTCTGGGCTCTGGCTGGGCCACTCAATGTCATTCAGAGACTTGTCCTGAAGCCACTCCCGCATTGTTTTGGCTGTGTGCTCAGGGTCATTGTCTTTTTGGAAAGTGAACCTTCTTGAGCGCTCTGGAGCAGGTTTTCATCAAGGATCTCTCTGTACTTTGCTCTGTTCATCTATGCCTCGATCCTGACTAGTCTCCCGGTCTCTGCTGCTGAAAAACATCCCCACAGCATGATGCTGCCACCACAATGCTTCACCATAGGGATGGTGCCAGGTTTCCTCCAGACGTGACGATTGGCATTCAGGCCATAGAGTTCGATCTTGGTTTCATCCAACCAGAAATTCTTGTTTCTCATGGTCTGCAAGTCTTTAGGTGTCTTTTGGCAGAGTGTCTTCCGTCAGGCCACTCTACCATAAAGGCCTGATTGGTGGAGTGCTGCAGAGATGGTTGTCTTTCTGGAAGGTTCTCTCATCTACACAAAGGAACTTTAGAGCTCTGTCAGAGTGACCATCGGGTTCTTGGTCATATCCCTGACCAAGGCACTTCTCCCCCGATTGCTCAGTTTGGCTGGGGGGCCAGCTCTAGGAAGTGTCTTGGTGGTTCCAAACTTCTTCCATTTCAGAATGATGGAGGCCACAATGTTCTTGGGAACATTGAATGCTGCAGAAATTTTTTGGTACTCTTCCCCAGATCTGTGCCTCGACACAATCCTGTCTCAGAGCTCTACGGACAATTCCTTTGACCTCATGGCTTGGTTTTTGTTCTGACATGTACTGTGAACTGTGGGACCTTATATAGACAGGTGTGTACCTTTCCAAATCATGTCAATGAATTTAATTTACCACAGGTGGACTCCAATCAAGGTGCAGAAACATCTCAAGGACGACCAATGGAAACAGGATGCACCTGAGCTTAATTTCGAGTCTCATAGCAAAGCGTCTGAATACTTAAGTAAATATGGTATTTCTGTTTTTTATTTTTTAATACATTTGCAAAAATTCTAAAAACCTGTTTTTGCTTTGTCTTTATGGGGTACCGTGTGGAGTGATGAGGAATTTATTTGATTTGATCCATTTTAGAATAAGACTGTAACGTAACAAAATGTGGAAGAAGTCAAGGGGTCCTAATACTTTCCAAAGGCACTGTATATGGGAAATAGAGTGCCAGTTGAGACCCCCATGCCTACCTCGCAGTGAGTAATGGAAGACAAGTGGGATACTGTGTGTGTGTGTGTGTGGTGTGTGTGTGTGGTGTGTGTGTGTGTGTGTGTGTGTGTGGTGTGTGTGTGTGTGTGTGTGTGTGTGTGTGTGTGTGTGTGTGTGGTGTGTGCGTGTGCGTGTGTGTGTGCGTGTGTAATAAAGACAGAAAGAAGGGAGAGAGTCTGGAATAAAGGGCGAGACTAATAATGTCTCACATGTGTACTGGCAAATTGGCTGCTAACACTACTAACACACACTAGTAGAGAACGTGGCAGCGGCTTCCCTAATAAGCTCATACACTATTTATGATCACAAACCAGGAGCAAAGAGGGTGAGCACTGTCAAAATAAAAAACATGTCAATCATAGCTCCCTACTGTTGCCCTTTACATGTTGCCTGTCTGTTTAAAGCAATTTTGTATGTTTACTTATGATGTAAAAAGGCAGGGGGAAATCACATCAAAACCTGTGGTTTCTTAAAAAACGTCAACATGTCCAAAAAAAAAATCAAACGGAATATCAAAGTTTGAGAAGTGTAGCTGTGTATCTTCAAAAAATATATATATTTTTGACCTGATGGAATACACTTTAAAGAAAGAACATATTGGAACTGTGGACTAGCCTAGTGGAATAAGCAAATGCAGCCATGAAAGGAAGGTGAGAAGGGTAACAAGTTAAAACCAGGGTAGTATGAGCTTCAATACTTCATAGAGCATTGAAAATTCCCTCTGAATTCCACAGTTCTACTCCAAGCCCTATATATAGATATACTGTAATTATTATAATGATCAACAATGGATTTGTCTTATGATATTTGCGTTTGTTCCATAAAAAGAAAGACTGAAAGCAATTGACAGTAAACACAAATACCCTTTTACATGAGACGGCTGATTTACTGAGTAATATCATATTATCATGGCAGATATTTACACGTATATTTCACAAGTCTCACAGGAGAATATTCAAAGCAGAGGATGAGGTATATCTCCTTCTTCAAAAAGAGTGGATTTAACTCTATGTGACAGTAGTAACACATTGATTAGTTTCCCTGGGCCCAAAAACTCCAGATCTAACAAGGCCTGTCCTTTCTTCTGCCAGTCCTTCCCTTTCTACTGAACCACCACTGGTCACAAGAGGAATGAGAGAGGGGGGGGGGTAGAGAGAGGGAGGGAGGGAGATCGAGTGACCAAGTGAGAGGGGAAGAGAGAAAGAATGAGTAAGAGGGAAAGAATGAGTGGATGACAGAGAGAGAAAAGAAAGAAACAGTGCATATTTCCAGTGATGTAACATGCATTATAATACCACGTGGGAGACTAGACCAGGGGACATGGAGGCTTTGGAGTATCATACAAAAATCAGGACCCACCAATTTCCTTTCAACAGCTGAGCACCTACAGGTCATTACGCTCTGCGCTGTAATGTGCTGTGCGTGCACTGGTGCATGTGTGTGTGTTGATGATGTGAAAGTCCCATGGCCAAGCCAGGAACCTTCCGCCCCTGTTGATTCAACACAAAATAATGACTTGGAGAGAGAAAGGTGACTTACTTTGCCGACCTCTCCTCTTACTTGTGCAACAGATTATAGAATGCAATTTCTACGTTTCTTACCCATAACCCGTCATCATACAGTGACAATGTCTATTGTTCACAATTCTGTTTGAGAAATTCTGTTTCGTGTGAGGAAAATACCACTGTATAGGGTTCACAAACGAAACCCATCTTCCCCCACCCCCTCCAACCTCATACAAAAACCAACATTTTGGGGGGGGGGGGGTAAAAAAGCATGTAAACAGCACTGCTCTAGGGGAACAGGCTAATGAACGTGTGTGGACAGGAGAGAGATGCGTATTTCCAAAATCCGCCCCCACATAGGTCACTGGACTTAATTTGTCTACATCCTGGCCTGCACGTAAGGGAAAAAGCATAACTGCCTGGGATCTGAGGAAAGAATGCGATAGGGCATGGGAATCACAGTGTCACGGTAGTTGCCAGAGCATACTTTGGCTTGGCCTGAAACACCCGTCTATTCCATCGCCCAAACAGACCTTTGAAAACTCCCGGCAAATTGTTGCTGCTATCGAGGCACCTATCAGGGACTCGGAGGCTTGTGAAAAAGTATGTGGGTTAATTATTTATTTATGTTTAGAGACTAAATCTGGGTCATTGGAACCCCCCCACCCAACTCCACCTCCTCCTCTTCTATCTGCCTCCTTGGACCTCTTCATGACNTATTTATGTTTAGAGACTAAATCTGGGTCATTGGAACCCCCCCACCCAACTCCACCTCCTCCTCTTCTATCTGCCTCCTTGGACCTCTTCATGACTCAGGATGGGAAGATTAGCTATTAACTAACCTCAGACTACAATCCTGTTCTGTTACGATTTATTTCAATTATATGTAGTGCTGAGGCTATGGATGACAGGGTCTTTACTCTGTCAGGGAGAGGAGCACATAGTTCCCATGGAACGGAGAGGAGGAGAGGTTAAAGGAAGTAGACTAAATACGATACTGACACTATGTACATTCATGCCATGATAGAGGAGCATCAAAGTGGGAATTATGACTTCAGGGAACACTATGAACATTCAGGAAACACCAAATATTTAATTATAGTGTTATTAATAATGGCCATAAAATGTTTTGGCAATCACTACGTTTATGTATCTGGCATATGTTTTCAACTATTGCTCCTAATGGTTCGAAAGTTGGGCTCGTAACCAAAAGGTTGCTGGTTCAAATACCCGAGCCGACAAGGTAAGCAATATGTCGATGTGCCCTTGAGCAAGGCACTTAACCCTAATTTGCTCCAGGGGCGCCGTACTTCTATGGCTGACGCTGTAAAACAACACATTTCACTGCGCTTATCCGGTGTATTAGAAAATAAAATATTTATGTATTCATTTTTTCCATTTGGTTCATATATTTAAAAGTTTATTTAGAGTTGCTTTAGTAGGGAAACCCTTTGTATCTATACATTGAGAAAGTTCTCATACAATGGCGCCGTTATTCATTTAAGATCATGGCAATAATTACAATAGATATGATCATTTGGATACATTTTATGTGGCATAATCAAGAATAAACAATACTGGCAAAACTATGCTTTGTGTATTTTGGGATTAAATTTTAAATGCAAAAAAAGATGGATAAATGGTCTTGATATGATCTCTGTATAAAATAAAAGTTAATTAACAAACTCTTAATTGAATACAAGTTCTTATAATTGTTGTATTACCAGCATAAACATAATTTTCCTCAAATATTATGAATGCGTTTTTTGTTGCACCTATTAGAGATTCTTGTCTCCAAGTTAATTTCATTATGGTAATGAGATCCCATCCTTACAGAACCTACGCTTTGATCCATGTTAATTGTCGTGATCTTCAAAGACAAAGTCACCACTTACTTTAAATGAATTTTACATTTTTTAAGGAATCTTATGGAAATGAGATAGAAGTAATAAAATTTTTATGATGTATCCCGATATTTTTTTTTACGGGAAAGTCAATGGTACTGGCTGGATTTCATTTCAACATCTAACTGGGGAAAACCGAGAGATGAGGAGGAGAGAAGAAGAAAAAGAAACAACTTTCAGATGCTAAAGATTAAAGGAACTGTGAATCCAAGACTTAATTTGTACTGATAAACTTTAGTGTTTAATATGCTCTTTTGTGTTCCCAGCATGAAATCCTTGCATTGGGGGCTGGCAAAAACTTTTTCCTCTTTCTTCCCACATCTCTTCCTCTTAACTTTTATCTTGTTGGAGGTTTCCTGTCTGCCCTTGACATGTGAAATAGTCATGGCAACACTTGAACCTGCAGAAGTGTGAGGGAAGAGCCAGACCCCAGCCATCCCAAATGGCACCCTATTCCCTATACATTCCCTACTTTTGACCAGGGCCCATAGGGTAGTGCACTATATCGGGGGATGGTGCAGCTTGGGATGCAACCAGAGAGGCCTCTCGAGATGAGAGTAAGAGAAAACCAAACCACCCACAATCCTCTCCTCCAGTTTCACCCCTGCATTATTAAAAATGGCCAGAGCTGCAAATCAAGACTCTGAAAACTGGTATTAAAATCTGGCCTGAGGCTGCTCAAACGATCAAAAATAAAAGGGAGCAAACCTAGCCTCTGTCGATAAATTTGTTTATTTTCACAAACCCTGTGTTTGAAACTTTGATGGTGCTCGACGCCATCCCAGGGAGGGGGGATAGTTATGACTGCGTCCCAAAATGGCACCCTAAACCTTACATAGTGAACTGCTTTCGACCAGGGCACATAGGGCCCACTTTACATGATAAAGGATGCCATTTGGGACGAAAACCTATATGTTTCTTTGTGGAATGTTTTGATGGCCAAAGCAACGGAGCACAGGTTCACTGTTGTTTTTGTGCCCCTCGACTGATCTCGCACCTTGACCCACAGGTAATAACTTGTGTTAAACAGAGCAGAGATTTTGTAAAGGGGGCTCCTTGAAGTGAGTTATGTCATTCCCAATAGAACACAACCTTTCATTTTCACATCACTCCAATTAATACTGTTTTTAGACCGCTTTTGACAACGGAGCTTGATGTTGGTTGACGATGTGAGTTTGATTCCTGCATGCACATTCCCTGAATATATATGTAAATCGCTTTGAATGAAATTGGCTGCTAAAATGACCCTTTTTTGAGTATGTGTCACAAGTAGAATAATGACACTAACGGCAAAAATAAATTACCCTACGCAGTATGCAACGCAATAACTACAAATAGCTACGCAAAATGGCGATAATGTGTAGTTGCGTAGCAAAAATATGAAGACGTGTGCAGTCCACAACTATGAAGGATGCAGGATAGTCATTATGCATTTGGTTTCTGGCTTTGCGTACACACAGTATAAATTAGGCATAATAAGGCCTGGTAATTACAGTTTATTACATACGTCAGTTCTTCCTGTTCTTCTCATGAAGTGTTCTTCCAGTCCAGTGTCATTCTATCACTCTCCATATTCAGTCAGAATCAGTGGATAGTATCTCATAGGTGAACGTGGACAGATTATGCTTGCCTACTAAGTCCTGTATTAAGTACAATAAAGCCTCTTACACACTGAAAATGAAATCCTTTCTGTCTGCTTGAGTGTATAGGCAGCCCGCCAAACGCGCCCAGGTAGCAGAGTGGTGTACTGGACAAACACAGCACCAGCTGTGCACCGCTGCGCTAAAACGCCACCACCATCCTATTCTCTCTACCATCATTCATCATTTTGCAAACAGCTCTGTCGCATGTGAAGTAATTAATTAACGACACAAATACGGTCGGAGCTGGAAGGTTGATGGATTGGGTCAATGTGGTGTTTTAGTCCGGCTGAAATTGAGCGTTTGGTTTATACATGTACTGTAGATATGAAGGTATGGGATGGAGGGATGGAGGGTTGGATGGAGGATAAGCCTTCTCTAATTCCCCTGCTCACTGGGATTACCCTGACCTCAGCTGGCGCTGGCCTGCCAGATTAAATGGTCAACGTTTGTTAGATGAGGGCAAGTGTTCAACACATTTTACACCGAATCAAATAGCTGGGAGTATTATACAGTTCACGTTGGAGCAAAAGTCTACACACTCTGACTGCAACCCACCTGGACCAGGAGTGACAACATACAAGGACAGATCTGGGCTGCATCCCAATTGGTACTCTTTTCCCTATTCAGGGCACTACTTTTGACCAGGTCCAGGGCCCATAGGACTCTGATCAAAAGTTGTACACTATTTAGGGAATAGAGTCCCATTTGGGACACAACCCCGATGTCTCTGAATATGTAATTAGTGAAAATAAAGTCACTTTGCTAGACCTTATTAAACCCAGACATTAGTTACAACGTAAATTCAGAGTAGAAGCCGTTGTGAACTGAAATGTATAGGTGGAGAGATGCCAGGACATGTTGAGTGGTGAACTACAGCCCTCAAGCTGCACTTACAAGGGATAGGGAATGATTAAATATTAAAGAATTAGACCTCTCACTAAAGGCTTCAGTCATACAAAAGTTATCCTTAATTCCGAACTGGTTCCCTAGCAGATTAGTAAGAATGTCTCACCCCAGGTTCAAGAATGGCCTTTTTCTCTTTATTCAGATTACAACCTCTCACTTTCGGTTATTTGAAAATGAAATAATCTCCAAAATATCGTTATTTTTAAAACAATCCACAGAAAGTTGGTTGCAAAATTACAACAAACTAATTGAAGCATTACAGCAAAAATGGAAGAGGCAAGTGGAAGGAGAAGAAAGTAAGGAACTTGTCTGTCGGCCCTTCATTAAAGACCAAAATTGGTTAAAGAAACTTGTGATAAATAAAAAGTATACCTGCTTCATTTAAGGACCCAAAAAATGACAGTTGTACAATATAGATTGCAAAAATAGTTGTGAAGAGATTTTCGATGTACTGATTCCATGGCACATGGTTTATGAACTGATTCACAAAATGACGCCGGATTCAGAGTTTAAATTATTATACAAAATTCTTGCAACCAATAGAATGTTATATTTACGGGGGATACAACCAACCCACGTCTGCAGATGTTGCTGCGAAGAGACAGAATCATTAGATAATTTGTTTCAGTACTGTCCATATGTAGCTTGTTTTTGGTCGCAGGTTCAGGAATGGCTGAGGAATTGCAAAATTTACCTGGAACTAACTCTGCGAATAGCACTGCTGGGTGATTTGAAAAGTCATAGTCAATCGATCAATAATATAATAATACTCTAGCAACAAAAAAAAAATCTTTAAATTACAATCTGTAGAAACTATGAGAATAGAAAGGTTCTGTCATGACGTTGCCCTCTTTGGGTACAGCGAGCACTACCCCCCCTCCCTCTGCACCATCCCCCTACCTCCCTGTCTCCTATACCCAGGATGCTGTGGTCAGAGAGGTCGTAAATTCCTGAAGGAGATTATCTCCTCATGGCCACAGTATAGAGAGAGAGTGAGTTTTCATAGAGAAAACAAAGGAATTTCTTCCACCTCAGAACTTGAGGTCCGAACAATATTTCTGTTCTGGAGAATGTATAAAAGATCGGTGAAGAGTCTCCCGGGTGGCGCAGTGGTCTAGGGCACTGCATCGCAGCGCTAGCTGTGCCACCAGAGATTCTGGGTTTGCGCCCAGGCTCTGTCGCAGCCGGCCGCGACCGGGAGGTCTGTGGGGCGACGCACAATTGGCCTAGCGTCGTCCGGGTTAGGGAGGGTTTGGCCGGTAGGGATATCCTTGTCCCATCGTGCACCAGCGACTCCTGTGGCGGGCCGGGCGCAGTGCGCGCTAACCAAGGTTGCCAGGTGCACGGTGTTTCCTCCAACACATTGGTGCGAATGGCTTCCGGGTTGGATGTGCGCTGTGTTAAGAAGCAGTGTGGCTTGGTTGGGTTGTGTTTTGGAGGACGCATGGCTTTCGACCTTTGTCTCTCCCGAGCCCGTACGGGAGTTGTAGCGATGAGACAAGATAGTAATTACTAACAATTGGATACCACGAAATTGGGTAGAAAAATGGGGTAAAAAAATAAATAAATTGAAAGATCGGTGAAGAATCCAGCTACGAACTGGTCTGTTTGGTACAATTTTGTGAAACTCATGAGAGACAATACGGCTACATTACCATAACGCTGTTTATACAATAGCCTCAGATATGAGGCTTACATCTAATTGTGGTATAAGATGAATGAGGTTGATACTGTTTGTGAAATTGTGTAATGTGATTTTGGACTGTTTAATGAAGGAAACTCCAATTCCCTTTGGAGTTGAACTAAATCAGAGGACCGCCCATGAGCACAGTTATGGTCTGGCGTCCTGGGACAGGCCCTTTTCTGCTCTTCCGAATAAAACCCCCAACCCGGGTTTTCTATCACCAGACCAGCTTACCTCGATAACGAGAGGGCCAAGGTTTGAGAGGAGACCAGCTTACCTCGATAACGAGAGGGCCAAGGTTTGAGAGGAGACCGAGCTTACCTCAATTACGAGATGGCTAAAGGTTGCAGACCAGCTTACCACGAGAAGGCCAAGGTTTGAGTAGAGACCATAAACCTGAGTATAAGCTAAGGTTTGAGTAGATGGCTGAATCTTTTAACCATACCACGTGGTTAAACTCTTAGACTATCGATATCGACAGAATAAGAACAAGTCTTTAATATTAATTACTAGTCTGCAGCTAGTAATTCGGTATCATTGAACGCGAAGACCGACAACCGCCGAAACATCTATTCTATAACGACATGAATGAATTTCACTCTGAACTATCCATTCTAACCACGACAGAGAGAGAGAGAGGGCGGACAGACTCTCCAACAGAAACAAACTTTTCAACAGAGATCTCGACGACTCACTGAGCGTAAATATATATATTGATTGCAATTGTTCCCGAATGAGTGAGCGTTCATGTGCAAAGGATTAGCATTTCAACTGTTATAATTATCACTCTGTCTAACAAGCCGCCATACCGGTTTAGCCCACAATTGATGTATGGATGACTCATAGTGAAGAATGGGTTCATGCAGATAACCAACAATTTACGACGTTTGGAATGAGACTAACGTGAGGTAAATAATAATTCATTAATCATTAGTCTTTAATAATTCATTAAAGACTAAGTGATCAGATATAAAATATCTGAAAGTTATATTAGGAAAATTATAACTTTGTAATCTGAATATTTTCCTTGGTGCCCGGACTTCCTAGTTAATTACAGTTACATGATTAAGTAGTTTAATCACGTAATAATTACAGAGAATTTTTGATAAAGATCTTCAGTCTTCAGTTTAAATGATTCCAAAGACACGACAAATTTGGTGCCCCCGTGCGAGGATTCTAAGATAGAATAAGACTTTGCTATGGAATTCTATATATCAATTGTGCAAACAGAATTGTACAAACAGACTGCTTTCTATACAATTTGGTTGTGTGTGTATTCCCATTGGAACAAGCTATTACGGAGCGCCTCCGGTCGTGTGTCGTTAGCGTCAGAGTAATGAGTGAAACATTCCAGATTTAGTCCGTTAGGCCAAACGGTACTATTTCTGTCGGTCAATATTAACTTCTAGAGCAAGGGCATAGAGCCAGTGTCACGTTCGTTGATATGAGCGGAACAAGGCGCAGCGTGCATAGAGTTCCACATGTTTATTTAAATGAAACTCACCAACAAAACAATAAACAGCAAACGAGACGTAACGACTGGAGTGCTGACAGGCACTGCACAAAAATAAGATCCCACAAACTAAAGGTGGAAAAAAGTCTGTCTAAGTATGATCCCCAATCAGAGACAACGATAGACAGCTGCCTCTGATTGGGAACCACACCCGGCCAACAAAGAAATAGAAAAACTAGAATGCCCACCCAAATCACACCCCGACCTAACCAAATAGAGAAATAAAAAGGCTCTCTAAGGTCAGGGCGTGACAGCCAGTAAGGTTAGAAATGATAATATATCTGTTCGGTGACTGAGCCGAAGTATTCTGTCCGCCTACCGCACTAAGCAAGTGTGGGCAGAACACAGGCATATCTGTATTTATGTACTGGTCGCTCCAGTCAACATAACGCTAGCAAAGTATGCCGAATGGGTTAATGTGAGATGTCACTAGTAAACCCACCCTTTCCATGGTGAGAGGACCCTATTTTGTGCTTGGAAGTGATATTTCTGAACAACGTAGGATTAGCTTGCACGGGATGCTAAGCTAACAAAAATTGAAAAATTATTTCCTGTGTCCCGTTTAAATTCCGCTGCCTTGCGCAACGGAAGTCCCGCCCTTTGTACCTCCGTTTGATTTCAGCATTCTGCATCACTGGTGGTGAAGAATCGCAAGTACATCTCTTAAAAGAAGTAGGTGAAATCCAAACGTGGATCACGTTAAGATATCCAGCCAATCGCAATTGACTCGATATAGACATCTCATTCAATTGAACTAACAAGTGAAATTGCCAGATTTACCTTTTAAATAATATCCAAATTGATTGGGCTTCTACAATGAGACAAAATTAACTTTTTCCACATTAACTTAGATGAAGCAAAGCTCTCAGGTTAATTTAAAGTTTAATTCCCAGATAGCCCATACAGGTTTGATTATTCATTAAATTTGATCAATCAGTAAAATATGCTTTAGCAAAGCACAATCAATCAGTCCCGCCTCCAGCGGGAATCCCATATGGCTGTGGCCTGAGGGGAAAGTGTGGTGAATGTAACGTTACTTTTATGATAATCCAGCAATCTCAATTGCTTGGGTATCATCGTCTCGTTCAATTTATTTATTTAAATTGTCGAACATACCTTTTTAGGTTCTTCCAATTAAATGAGACACCTTAAACTTTGCAATAGTAACCTAGATGAACCAACGTCCCAGGTTAATTGTAAGTTTAATTCCCAGATAGCCTATCCAGGTATGATTAATGATTATCATTGATTAATTCAATTTGCTTTTGCAAATTCATTCACGTCCAACTCCCACAGTACTGTCCAGTACTGATGGTTCATTAACGTCTATAAATATATTAAAATCCTCTTTGCAGCGCCCAAGATATTCCAAAACCAAACTTTGGAAAATTAGGAAAAACATTTTTCCTTTCAAATGTTCTAATAATGTGCAAGCTATCAGAGGGGGTAGTCCCCACTCGCCCGCTAATTAGTGAACCTCCACCCATAAATGGATTGATCTCTGACCCCAGCAGCGATACCAACCCTAATTATGCCATTAGCAGAAAAACAGCAGACAACACCAAAATCAACACCAAAATCAACCATCGGGCGCAGGCCTCGTAAAGGTTCTCTCCAGTCTAGCCCTGATGTCTTGCCATCCGAGATTGGCATCTGTCCAATACCGCAGTGCACAGCTGAAGCACGAGCAGGTAATGGTAGACATAAAGGGACATGTGGAGAGAACCGGGAAACCAATGACAAATGCAGAAAAGGGAAAAATTCTGCTAGCTATGGAACTGCGCTTGAAAACTGAACAATTAAATGTTATTGCAAAAAGGTATGGTGATGAACAAGCACAAGCTCTTCAACAAAATCGTCTTCTACAGGAACAAAATCACATGCTACAGTAACAACTCGATTTAGCCAAAACTAAATACGATGATGTCCACGCCAAACTAGATAAATCTGAAGAGTTATCTACAAACAGGAGCGCTCAACTTGATAACAGGCATGCTGTTTTGTTGAATGATACTCAAAGTAACACGGTTCTCCTCAAAACGCTGCAGAACAAAGACGATCAGTTAAAAACAACCTGAGGATTGATTATAAAAAACATTTGACATGTTTCTACTAACATTACAGATACTTTTTGGAATTTTCGTCGAACGGAACGAGGCTTTGGTTTTCTGAACATAACGCGCAACCCAAATGGCGTTTTTTTGTTATAAAAGTAATATTTATCGAACAGAAATAACATTTGTTGTGTAACTGGGAGTCTCGTGAGTGCAAACATCCAAAGATTATCAAATGTAAGCGATTAATTGTATTGCTTTTCTGACTTTCGTGACCATGCTAATTTGGGGCTAGCTGTTGTAGCATTGATTGATACACTCACAAAAGCTTGGATTGCTTTCGCTGCAAAGCATATTTTCAAAATCTGACACGATAGGTGGATTAACAACAAGCTTAACTGTGTTTTGGTATATTTCACTTGTGATTGCATGATTATAAATATTTTAGTAATATTTTGCGCCGTGCAATTCAGCGGTTGTTTAGGAAAATGATCCCGCTAAAGGGATCCGTAGCGCAGAGAAGTTAATGAACATAATGACAAAGTTGGATGACAAATCAGCAGAACTCATTGAAGTCGCTGACCAAATGAATGATGAGAGAACTCAGGTGATGAAGATGGAAATAGTGTTTTTTAAGCAAGCGGAGGAAATCTCATCACTGAAGCTCTCGCTCTGTACTCAAGACCTCTATCTGCAAACCATGACAGATAAGTTTGAGACCGAAAGGAACAAGTGCAACACTCACGTGTCCAAAATTAGTACTCTAAGCGCTCAAGTGGAATCTGCAGTGCCATCTGGAGGAAGTCCAGAATCAATCCAAGCAACCGGAGCGCTGTACTTACAGGAGTAAAGACGATAGGTTTCAGACCTTGCCACCCTCATGTGTTCCTCAGTCTTCTCCTCTTGGCCATTCGGCACTGAGTAATATGGCGCCTCTTGGCCAACAACAACAAGGCTTGGCGTCTCCTCTTGGCCTTTCGGGCCCAATTTCTCCACAGGATAAGCCAACCCTCTCTGCCCACTTGGCGCGGAATACCTTGACAAACTCGTCAAGAATTTCCCCACCTTTGACCCCGTTCCAGGTCAGCCAAACGATACTGAGACGTTCCTAGCTGACATAGAGGACGCGTTAGATGGCTACCCAAACGCTACGGGTTCTGACAGGATTTACCTGTTGAAGCGAACGTCGAATAGACACGTGACAAGGTTAATTCGTCTACAACAGCAACACGTGCTAAATGACTACGCTAAACTTGCCACAGCTTTGAAAGTAGAATTCAGTGGTTCTGCGACTCGCAAACACGATAGCTCACTGGCTAACACCGTCAAACAAGCTCGGAATGAAGACCCAGAAGCTTACTATCATAGGCTTCGTTCAGCTTACTTTGGCCTACTCACTGAAACAGGAATGGAAGACTTGTTACCATTTAAACAAATGTTCCTGTCGAACATGTATCCCATCTTCATTACCTACTTGGGCCCTGCCGCCCATGTTGGCTTGTCTATCTTACAACTCAGAGAGCTTGCAAGCACAGCTTTTGAGGCATCAAAAGTTCACAACGCTAAGAGCCCTGACCACTCGGTTTTGAAGTTTTCCCAAGAGCACTCACTCCAGTTAGAGGGTGCGTTATCAGGTATTGGAGCGTTGAGAGATGACGCACAACAACAGTTTCTACCACAAAACCATGATTCCAATAACCTCCGCGGTCGAAATAACTGTAAAGTACGTCACCATCAACATGACTACCGCTACAATCAACCTGGTCGCTACGTTCCTGCATTCAACCCACAAAAAGTGTCAGAGCACAAGGGTAACAAAGAGTTGAAGGATGATCAAAACGTAGACCAATATTCTCCAGAAGTTCCACTACGGGAAGAACTAAAGCAAGAACAATTTGAGAAAAGGGTAAAAGATAAGTCACAAGGACTAGACGGGGAATTACCGGACACCAGGTCCGCAGGAATTAACACCCATAGCAAGGACGTTAAAGTTAAAATTTCTCCCGCTCTCATTCAAGACCCTATCCAGGACCCGCTTGATCAAGAAACAAGCCCCCGGGCTTTGTCTATAGACTCTGATACAAAGTGTCACGCCCTGTCCATAGAGAGGCTTTTATTCTCTATTTTGGTTAGGCCAGGGTGTGACTAGGGTGGGCATTCTAGTTTCTTTATTTCTATGTTTTCTGTTTCTATGTTTTGGCCAGGTATGGTTCTCAATCAGGAACAGCTGTCTATCATTGTCTCTGATTGGGAATCATACTTAGGCAGCCTGTTCTTCCACCTTAGTTGTGGGTAGTTGTCTGTGTTAGTGGCCTGTATAGCCCTAGTCAGCTTCACGTTCGTTTTTTTGTTGTTTCTTGTTTTTGTTGGCGACATTCAAAATAAAAAGAAATGTACGCTCACCACGCTGCACCTTGGTCCGGTCATTTTCACCCTGACGACGATCGTGACACAAAGGTTGCAAAGAAAAAGGTCAAACGCTTCGTTAAAGCCAAGCCCACTCAAAATCGGAAAAGTCAATCTGCTTCCACCTTGAACAGAAATGGCACATCACGTCGTTGCAAACAACCACTCCACTTTGTGGGGAATATGTCCACTTAACACGAATCTAAACGGCCATACCTGGAAACAGTCCTGGAGGACTGCTTAACTTGTCATGCGCTAATTGATTCGGGTATCACTCAATATCACTCATCTCTCAAACATTGTTCGACGATCTCAAAAGGGCTTTGAAGCCAACTAAACGTTAGTTAAAAGTGGAACAATGCAACACTACACTTCGAGGGGTCACTCAGACTACCTCGCCTCTCACATTGAGAGTCATGCTGAAACTACACTTCAAGGACGTATCGCTCGTTCACCCTGTGTATGTTACCAGCCTCGAAACTGTACCCTTGCTACTTGGAGCAGACTTGATGGATCGATTACTCCCATTAATGGATTGGAAAACCAACCAGGTATGGTCACAGGTCACAGGGCCTTCTCCACTGACCACACTGTCTTCCCCTAACGCTAGCTGCAACTCAGTCATTCATGAGGGGTATCTGTCGAAAGCACCCCTTGGGAGAAAGGCGTTTAGAAACCTCTTGTTGCAGAATCCGATCCAAGGAGATATTATGATATCTCGACACATTCCATCAGCCAACCTGATTGACCATTCTTTTCATGATTTCGAGCCAGCTGTCCCTGTGAATAAGCAACTTCCCTCCTCCTTGCAGTCATGCAATACGGTAGTTGAGATGAACTCCTCTTGCCCTTCGGACACTTCCGCAGGCACTGCGGCCATCTCCTCAAGAAAAACATTGATGCGCAGAGTATACTCTGCTTCCGATGATACACCTTCCGCTTTGTTGGGGACTGTCACCCCTTACAATGACACTAATGGTGTCAGTCCAGCAACTGACCCGAGGACTCCCACTGGTGATACACTTTGCAATATCACAGACCGATATCCTTGTCTCAGTTCGCAGGTACTAAAGAGGTTGCCACACGCGGACGCGGTGGTGACTGACATGCCTCGACAGCCACTGAGTGTTTTGAAGCACAAACACCAGGAGATTTGGTTGAAAGGTTACAGCCATTCTCATAACAACGCGGCCGCTGACAACTCGTACATAGTGTCCGACCTTTTCGTTTGCGCCTCGGACACCAACACCACCCGCTGGTGGGGGGGTCCCGAGACACAAAGGGGGGGAATAGTAGCCCAGACCCATGATGAGCCCCCGGTGGGGGGGTCGAGACTACGGACAACACTGTACGAGGCCGCCAGAGCATAAATCAAATCTAGTTGTAAACTCCCCTATGAGAACAGTGAGGAGCAGACAGGCCCCTAGACGGGGATTATCTTAGAACACATCTAAGATAGCACTGAGGTGTACCACACTGGTTGTAAAGGAAGTCCAGAGGACTTGTCCACCTCCAAAACAAATGGCAACAATAATCATTCCTTGCCATGTGTAGGTTCAACTACAATACAACTAGTAAAATGCTCCAATCATGTGTTCCGGAAGTATAATATTTCAGAATAAATCGGTAGGATAACTGGTCCCCTTGAGTACCAGCAACAGTCTGTCCAGCTACAATCAGTAAGAAGGTTGGAGACCTAACCAATCAAAATACCCTTGACAACAGCGACATAGGAGTCACTCAGAGTGAAACACGTGGAAGGGAATCTCCAGTGCACTCTTTCAATGGTTAACACACATGTCACTAATAAATATAATCCTCCATTCAGGAGGAAAATTATTAGAAGTCATGAACCATGATCACACCACGTACGACTGGTCCAATACTTAAACAGTACTCCCGTCATGAGGTTAGCTCCTCCGTGGATAACATAGCTATGAAATAGACTTCATACCTATCGCCACTACAATAGTGAAAGACACAGTGACTTGTAGGAAAAACTACTACAGACTCCCTTTACACCAATTCTGACTGACCTCCAGGCATTGACCAGAAAATTACCTGACTACGTCAGACTCATTCTGAACAAGTTGCAATCTGCCAGGATACTTGGTTTTCTTCCCTTGACATGCGCGCTTGTGTAAGCATAAACGCACATGCACAARGGAACATCCAATTAGGATTTATGCTAGGATCACTTAAGGGTCCAAGCAAAATACCAGCCTTAGTAAAGTTGAACATTTACTTCTAGGCCTTTGACTCTACAGCACTCACCAGTTTTCTTCCCAGAAGTCCATWGGTCATCCCTGTCGACTGCCCAAAACTAGTGCCTTACAGCTGTAGACTTATCATATAGTTATCAACTTAGGATGGTGCCTAAGAAACACACCAAGTAGGAAAACCCTAGATATTGCATTGGAGACAATGCCATGATAGTCATTTTGCCAGAACATTGGACGTATATAGAATACAGTCCAATTAGATGATTTTTGTGTGAGAACTATATTTTGTATATCTTTTGTTTATGCTTTCATTCCTTTTCGGTTCAGTTCCTTTGACACTTAGGAAGTGATAGAGCCATAAACAAAGTCCCCATACAACCATCACTTTGTGCCACAATGCCGCTCATTGTGGAATTAATGTAATTATATATATTTCATGAGTATGTGTGCGTTGTTAATATCTGCCTAAGTTACTGCCCAGATCTTCCAGTCTGGACGACCACCAGACGACGGGTCCGGAACGGCAACCCCAAATCTGGACACCCACGGCCCATCCTTGTGGCGGCATGCCCCGCTGTCAGAGACTACCAAGGTAAACCACCAGAGGGGGGACCGCAACGGCGATCACCAACCAGGACATCCCTTGGCCCTTCCTGGGGTACTTTGCAGCTTCCAGGGAACCTATCAAGGTAAACCAACAGAGGGGGGGACCGCAACGGCGATCACCAACCGGACATCAACTGCCCATCCTTGTGGTGGACTGCTCCGCTTTAAGAGAAGCCTATCAAGTGCAAACACCAGAGGGGACTGCAACTATGATCTACAAACAGGACTTCACGTGGTCATGATTTTATGTTGATTTGGAACTTGCAGGACAAACAAGATCCAAACCACCAGGGGGGTATGTCATGACGTTGCCCTCTTTGGGTACAGCGAGCACTACCCTCCTCCCTCTGCACCAGCCCTTTTCTATGCACCATCCCCCCACCTTCCTGTCTCCTACACCCAGGCTGCTGTGGTCAGAGATGTCATAAATTCCTAGAGGAGATTATCTCCTCATTGCCACAGTATAGAGAGAGTGAGATTTCATAGAGAGAACAAAGGAATTTCTTCCACCTCACAGAACTTGAGGTCCGAACAATATTTATGTTCTGGAGAATGTATAACAGGCCGGTGAAGAATCCAGCTACGAACTGGTCCGTTTGGTACAATTTTGTGAAACTCATGAGAGACAATACGGCCACATTACCATAACGCTGTTTATACAATAGCCTCAGATATGAGGCTTACATCTAATTGTYGTATAAGATGAATGAGTGAGGATGATACTGTTTGTGAAATTGTGTAATGTGATTTTGGACTGTTTAATGAAGGAAACTCCAATTCCCTTTGGAGTTTAACTAAATCAGAGGACCACCCATGAGCACAGTTATGGTCTGGCGTCCTGGGACAGGCCCTTTTCTGCTCTTCCGAATAAACCCCCCAACCGGGTTTTCTATCACCAGACCAGCTTACCTTGATAACGAGAGGGCCAAGGTTTGAGAGGAGACCAGCTTACCTCGATAACGAGAGGGCCAAGGTTTGAGAGGAGACCAGCTTACCTCGATAACGAGAGGGCCAAGGTTTGAGAGGGGACCGAGCTTACCTCAATTACGAGATGGCTAAAGGTTGCAGACCAGCTTACCACGAGAGGGCCAAGGTTTGAGTAGAGACCATAAACCTGAGTATAAGCTAAGGTTTGAGTAGATGGCTGAATCTTTTAACCATACCACGTGGTTAAACTCTTAGACTATCGATATCGACAGAATAAGAACAAGTCTTTGATATTAATTACTAGCCTGCAGCTAGGAATTCGGTATCATTGAACGCGAAGACCGACAACCGCCGAAACATCTATTCTATAACGACATGAATGAATGTCACTCTGAATTAGCCATTCTAACCACGACAGAGAGAGAGAGAGAGAGAGTGGACAGACTCTCCAACAGAAACAAACTTTTCAACAGAGATCCCGACGACACACTGAGCGTAAATATATATATTGATTGCAATTGTTCCCAAATGAGTGAGCGTTCATGTGCAAAGGATTAGCATTTCAATTGTTATAATTATCACTCTGTCTAACAAGCCGCCTTACCGGTTTAGCCCACTAGGGCACATCCTCCTATCATTTCTTTGTAAACATATCTATTTTGTTTGTTTGTGTGATGCATTTCTGTGAATTACTTAGTAAATACATTATTTCAAGACAATTGATGTATGGATGACTCATAGTGAAGACTGAGTTCGTGCAGATAACCAACAATTTACGACGTTTGGAATGAGACTAACGTGAGGTAAATAATAATTCATTAATCAGAAGACTAAGTGATCAGATATTAAAATATCTGAACATTATATTAGGAAAATTATAACTTTGTAATCTGAATATTTTCCTTGGTGCCCCGACTTCCTAGTTAATTACAGTTACATGATTAAGTAGTTTAATCACGTAATAATAATTACAGAGAATTTTTGATAAAGATAAGTCTTCAGTTTTAATTATGCCAAAGACACAACAGTTCAGAACTTTTGTGAAACATCACAAAAGTGATGTTGTGTGTATATCACATTTGCCATATACACACAAATATATGGCAAATAGAAATCACAACTGGATGGTCTTCAGAGATAGATGGGAGGGGTTGAGGGTAGCTGAAGGATGGGACTAAAAACAAACAAAAGATAACTATTGTAAAATATACTGTGTTTGTAAAATGTATATAGTATGTATAAGCTGGAAGTAGAAGCCTAAGTGTTGTTGTCCATTAGTTTACTCCAATTAGGGGAGGGGTGGTATATATATATATATACAGTACAAGTCAAAAGTTTGGACACACCTACTCATTCTGGGTTTTTTCCCTATTTTCTAGAATAACAGTGAAGACATCAACACTATGAAATAACAGATATGGAATCATGTAGGAACTCAAAAAGTGTTAAACAAATATATTTTATATTTCAGATTCTTCAAAGTTGCCACCCTTTGCCTTGATGACAACTTTGTACACTCTTGGCATTCTCTCAACCAGCTTCATGAAGTAGGCACCTGGCATGCATTTCAATGAACAGGTGTGCCTTGTTAAAAGTTAATTTGTAGAATTTATTTTCTTCTTAATGCATTTAAGCCAATCAGCTGTGATGTGACAAGGTAGGTACAGAAGATAGCGCTATTTGGTAAAAGACCAAGTCCATTATGGCAAGAACAGCTCAAACAAGAAACGAGAAACGACAGTCCATCATTACTTTAAGACATGAAGGTCAGTCAATCCAGAAAATTTCAATAACTTTGAAAGTTTCTTCAAGTGCAGTCGCAAAAAGCAACGAGCAGTATAATGAAACTGGCTCTCATGAGGACCTCCACAGGAAAGGAAGACACAGAGTTACCTCTGCTGCAGAGGATAAGTTCATTAGAGTTACCAGCCTCAAAAATTGCATCCCAAATAAATGCTTCACAGAGTTCAAGTAACAGACACATCTCAACATCAACTGTTCAGAGGAGAATGGGTGAATCAGTTCTTCATGGTCGAATTGCTGCAAAGAAACTACTACTAAAGGACACCAATAAGAAGAAGAGACTTGGAAATCTGTGCTTTGGTCTGATGTCTTTGTGAGACACAGAGTAGGTGAACAGATGATCTCTGCATGTGTAGTTCCCACCGTGAAGCATGGAGGAGGAGGTGTGATGGCATGGGGGTCTTTTACTGGTGACACTGTCAGTGATTTATTTAGAATTTAAGGCACACTTAACCAACATGGCTACCACAGCATTCTGCAGCGATACGCCATCCCATTTGGTCTGCGCATAGTAGGACTATCAATTGTTTTTCAACAGGACAATGACCCAAAACCAGCGATGCAAACTAGTCACCTTTCAGCAAAATAGGTGACCTACGTGATTCGTGTAGATCCGATGAGAAAAGTTTGTGGGGGTGAGGGGGGTTTGGATCACTACTGGCTGTAAGCGAATGAGTGATGTGCATTTGGAGCAATACTGGCTGCTATATCCAAGGCTCAGCCAATCGTTTACATAACAACAGAATGCAGCGCAGCACGAAACTGAAGAAAGAAGAGACAACCAACTTACTAGTTACAGCATCAGCGCGCGCTCTGGAAAGTCAGCTTGCCAGTTACAGCAGTGCGTCCCCTGAACAATAAGGAAGAGGTATGGTTAGGTGAGAATCCTTTCCAGTGAGACGGGGGTGAGAAGGTGATGAAGCGTACTTCATGAGCTGTAACCGAAAGACTACTGGCATTTGGAAAGTTTGAGGTGAGGGAGAAAGTGTGGTGGAATAAGTATAAGCATTGTTAAGTATCTTGCTAGCTGGATCGAATTCTCCGTTAGCTAGCCAGAGAAATGTTGAGCAACATTAGCCAACTTATCTGATCAAAGAATTTAGTTTCTGGTGTGAAAATTAGCTTGCAAATAACACAGACAGCTAACGTTACAACATCAGATGAGCTAACATTAGTAACCTAACCGATTCGCTATAGTGTTAACTGGTATACGACTCCTTGCCGCTCCTCAAGTTATAACGGTTGAGTTGCTTACTGGACCCTGGCAATCCTTGTGAAATGTTAACTAGTTAACTAGCTAACGAACTAACCACTATCTGTTAACTAATGTTTTCCCTCTACAGTATGCGGTTAATTTTCAGAATGAGAGAATCAGGTGAAAATGAGGCATTGCTTGTTAAACAAGTGGATTCAGTGATCAAGTGTAGCTGGAGCTGGGCCTGGCTTAAGCTAGATACCACTATAGAGGTGAAAGGAACACCACACACTTTGCCTCTTTCTCACTTTGACGTTGTAGAACAAATGTCCACAGGCAGAAAGTGTACAATGTAATAATGTGCAGTGTAGCCCAAAGAGCTTGTTCTTGCTGTGTTGAACTTGACATTAAAATGTGTGTGTGTGTGTGAGTGAGGGGGGATTATATATTGTTTTACTCAGTGAACGTTATTTTTGCACACATGTAGCATTGTGCACTTGATCGATGTCTATAGTGGCCACTAATAGAGCAAAAATAGAATGCCTGTTTGTTTCATTCTATTTCTACTTCAAGATATTTTTTTCCAAATGGCAATATTTATGTGTGTAGTTCTATTATAAAGGCTTTTTCTCAAGACTTGAGTGTCATTTGCAGTAGTCTAGGCAACAAATAACATTCGATTGCTTTCTTTACATTTTTTAGCTTTGAGTTAGGTTCACATTAACCATTTTTTATTTTACACACAGAGACAGATCATGTAGATCATATTCTTCGTTGTTTAATTAGTTAAAACCTGCATTTCCCCCTAGCAGGGATTTTTTGCATGTTTCAGTGCAACAACAAAAAAGTGTCACCTTTTTGGGCCCTCAGCAGTTTGCCTCCCAGCCCAAAACATACCTCCAGGCTGTGTAAGTGCTATTTGACCAAGAAGGAGAGTGATGGAGTGCTATATCAGATGACCTGGCCTCCACAATTACCCGACCTCAACCCAAATGAGATGGTTTGGGATGACTTGGACCGCAGAGGGAAGGAAAAGCAGCCAACAAGTGCTCAGCATATGTGGGAACTCCTTCAAGACTGTTGGAAAAGCATTCCAGGTGAAGCTGGTTTAGGAATGCCTAGAGTGTGCAAAGCTGTCATCAAGGCAAAGGGTATCTACTTTGAAGAATCTTTATTTAATGATTCCATATGTGTTATTTCATAGTTTTGATGTCTTCATTATTATTCTACAATGTAGAAAATAGTCATAATAAAGAAAAACCTTTGAATGACTTGGTCTGTCCAAACTTTTGACTGGTACTGTATATTTACCCAAAAAAGATATACAGGGGATTGCAGACAATTACCGTGATGGAAACTACAATCTACCTGCAATATTAAAGCTGATCTACCCCCCCCAAAAAAGATATATAAATAAATACAATCAAAAAGGGATAGGGAATGTATTGCAGATCTACTGTAGGTTATGTTCCAAATGGCACCCTAATCCCTATGGGCCCTGGTCAAAAGTAGTGCACTACATATGGAATACGGTGCCGTTTGGGACACACATGTAGTCAGTTGAATTAAGTATGGTAAACAGAAGGGGGATAGTGATCTGAGAACCGACAAGTGACTCGGTTTCAAAGAGCTTGGCACCAGCCCCTGGTATAGAGGCAGTCTGCCTAGAAAGGTTCTCTACCTTTAAAATGGCCACCAGGAAACTCAATCAGCGCCTCGTTGGAAAGCTGCTTTCCTCTTTACGTTTAAATGGTAACAGTAAAACGTTTTTAAACAGTGTCACAAAATGAAGATGGAACACCAAGACAAGAGAGACAACAGCGAGTTGTTCCCCGAAACTAGATGTCTGTCAGTCTGTCTGTCTGTCTGTCTGTCTGTCTGTCTGTCTGTCTGTCTGTCTGTCTGTCTGTCTGTCTGTCTGTCTGTCTGTCTGTCTGTCTGTCTGTCGGCTCCCTCATGGATGTCGATAATGGCAGCCCCCCGCACCTCTCAGATTCAGAGGGGTTGGGTTAAATGTGGAAGACACATTTCAGTTGAATGCATTCAGTAGTACAACTCACTAGGTATCCCCCTTTCCCTTTCTATATACATGCTGACGTATATATCTACCTAATTCAAATACTTCATCTTACTAATGTGTCCTGATTCCTCTAGTAGTAGTATCCTGCTATGAGCACTGATACGTCTGTTGTTGGTACTGACATTCAGGGAGATGGTAAAAAAAAATGTTTTCTTTGTGTTGTGTGGCGATGGGGGAATTAACAAGTAAGCAATGCGTTTGGTTGCACGCAGCCACGCAGGATTCACCTGACTGAATGTGCCTCTCTATCACAGCTGGTGTATAATGTCTTTCAATCCACCACTCCTGTTAACCTAACCCTCAATTTGCTGGGATTTGAACTCTGAATTACAGCTTACGGAAGGAGTTTAACAGCTGGTACAAGGGTTTCTCCTGCATTTTTAATCACATGAATTAAAGATGGCCTGAAATGCTTCCTAGACCTCCGTCAGCATTGATACAATGCAAGTACACTGTAGGTAGGCGAGTCGCGTGGGGATGCGAGGTCTGTTATGCTTTACCACCTCTGTAAGCACGCACTATAGGATCAGATGCAAATTAACCTCGGGTTGAAATAAAGCCTGGAAAACAACAAGCAACACATTCTATCTGATTTCTTAGCTATGTGCAGAAATGAGAGGGTGGACTAGCTTAGCTTATGGAGCATTGTTAGCTTTTCATGCTATATCCCAGCTGAGGGGACTAGCCTATCCTCGTTTATGGAGCGTTGTTAGCTATCCCTGCTATATCCCAGCTGAGGGGACTAGCCTATCCTCGTTTATGGAGCGTTGTTAGCTATCCCTGCTATATCCCAGCTTAGGGGACTAGCCTAGCCTATGGAGCTGTGTCTGCTAACTGCTATATCCCATCTAAGGGGACTAGCCTAGCCTATAGAGCTGTGCTTGCTAACTGCTATATCCCATATAAGGGGACCAGCCTAGCCTACGGAGCTGTGCTTGCTAACTGCTATATCCCATCTAAGGGTACTAGCCAAGCCTATAGAGCTGTGCCTGCTGTAACTGCTATATCCCAGCTCTTAGCCTCAGGTGCAGCATCTTGTTGGGTTCCAGATGTATAGCGTGGTCCCATAGCACTGATCCCTATTAGGCCTTGCCAATTATCTCCCCCCTCTGGAAACTCTGGTGCAAACTAGCGGCTGGTCCACCCAGACTGAGAGCTTCCAGGGTTCAGAGGGTTAATGACAGGTGAGGCGGGTGACCAGCGATCAGTGCTGGTACTTTGGTCATAATTACAGTTTGACTGTTTGACCCAGTCATTTAACACAAGGAAACCACCACTTGGAAACCACCACCCCAATTCTTTTATATGTCTAGCGTCTCCATTACGGGGAGTAGAGGCCTGTTTTGTCCTCTTGTTAAGTACACGGACGGACGGACGGACGAAGGAGAGGGAGAAAAAGAGAGAGAGA
>NC_036852.1:8809134-8817351 GCF_002910315.2 Salvelinus sp. IW2-2015
GAGAGAGAGAGAGAGAGGAGAGAGAGAGAAGAGAGAGAGACAGAGAGAGGAGAGAAGAGAGAGAGGCATTAGCAGAGGAAGAAAAAAAAGGCCCTCTTTGTGAAATTGCCTTACATCCTTTTCAACTCTTGTCATTGTGTTGTTTTGAATATTGTCAATTAGGACTTCAGAGAATCTCTTATTTTTTATTTTTTTACCCAAACCCATTTTCACACTACCCCTGCTCTCTCCATCTCCTAACCAATGGGAAATGTGTTTTTTTCCCCTCTTAATAGACCCGGCTGACATCCGGGGTCAGAGCCAAAGAATCTGAATAATCTTTGTGTGAGGTAATGCCTCTGTTTACAAGCCATTATCAGTAAGTCGTCTTTGGACCAGACGGGGTTTTATTCTAATTGTGTTATCCAATATGTGGCTCTCTCTTTGATCACTTAACAGCACTTAAGTGTCTTCTAGTGTTGCTCGGCATTGTGGAATAAAGCAGAGGCTGTCCGATGACATGAAACAACCTAATTGCCGGGCCTTATTTTGTCAGAAGATAGGTGCCACGGGCGGCCCTGACATGGTTTATGTAGTGAGATGTCATTACCTTATTTTCTGCTTTAAACACATCTTAGACAGATACACAGCAGAATGAGAGCAAAAGAGGATCCTTTTCTTTGGCTGTCTTCCAAACAGCACCCTATTCCCTTTATAGAGCACAATGTTTTTTACCAGTGGGCCCGGGTCAAAAGTATTGCACTATATAGGCAATAGTTGTACCATTTCGAACGCAACCTTTGTGTTTCTGTATAGGTCAGCTTGACCAGGAAGTTATAATGAACAAAACGAGTCCTTCATGAGTGCGTCACTTTCCGCTCTTGACTAATGAGCTAAATAATATTTATTGAAGCCAATGCGTAATGGTGAAGTATCATCTTTAACTGACCTTCTGTCCTACCAGAGTCTTAGGATCTAGAGTACGTATGTGAGAATGTCCATCTGAAGTACTGCACAGTCTCTCGTTGCCAAATAATCGTGCGTGCAGACTGTTTACAGTCTTAACAGCTCCCAGACCACCTTAGGTCTTTGTGTCTACTTGTCCCATCATATTCTAAATCCCGAGTGCCCTTCCCTAGCTACTACTATGTGCATGTCTCGTTGACCTCAATGTGAATAATCAACTTGGATCATGGATGTTTAACTGGAACCACAACACAGGGAAGGCTTACCTTGGCAGTCAGTCCCCTGGTGCGGTGTGGAGTTGGTTTGGGTTATCATGTTACTAGCTCCCCTACGCTAATCCCTGGTTGGAGGGGATACATGTCATAGAAAGTCGACTGTATTGACACACATATGCTCTGAGGTATTCCAATATGTGGAGACCATGTTAAGTATTTTCAGATATGCAGTACCGTATAATATGTATAATAGAGTATTATGATATAATGCATTCATTGAATAAATCATTTTATTGTGCATGTGGCAAAGGTAAATATACGTGTTTAAAAATAACTAATGTCTGGTACTGTGTAATAAAATGAGACAAACAACAAAACTGCTCGTACGGTAGGTAATTCACGTGCATTCTAACTTTTGATATTGATAGCTCGAATGTTAATGAACACCATTCTCAAACCTACGAAAAATGGGCACACAATAGGTTCCATTTGGAAAAGCACATACATATTTATCGCCAAGTCCTTTGTCATACATTTCCACAAATCTTATCTTGCCGATCCACTCTCCAGTCGACTGCTGCTCCAGCTACTTGCCTTCTCCTTTTATTATCAAAACCTGCACAGTTCAAGGTCTATTTGTAACAGAGCTGATACCGTTTCGTATCAGTACACATTTGACCATGAACAATGGGATTAGGCGCTGGCTCTGAACTCAGCTTATATCTACCAGACCTGCAGAATCACAAAGTAGGATATTCACATTATATCTTATGAGGTAAAATAGAGACATTCTATTTGAATTTACCCACCAACTAACCTACCCATAGTTGATGTAGTAACCCACCCAGCCACTGTATCAACTAACCCACTATTAACTAACTCACTACCTAACTAACAACTAACCCATTATCAACTAACTCAGGGGTTTCCAAACCTTTTCACTCTGGGCCCCCCTTCCAGCATTGGGGAACATCCCGGCCCCCAAAGTCTATTTCTATGGGCACAAGCACCATTTATGACAGAAACTGTTCACACCCCTCTTGTTGGTGGAGAGAATTTTGCAGGTTTCAAGTTTATTTCCTGCAATTCTACACATTTTGTCATGGGGTGCAAAGAAAATGTTGCAGTTTTAAAGCCATTCTATACATTTTGCCATGTCTAATGTGTATTCATGTGATTTTTGAGGGTCTAGAAAATTACAACAATAACTAAAAAAACGAAATAAAAAAACGTTAGCTGACAAGGGCTAGTTGATCTGGACATTTCTGACAAGTTGTAAATAGCTCTAAGGTATACAATGACTGATAGGACAAGAGGAACTGATGATGCACTACCCAATTTACAAATGGCACCTTGTGAATTCTATTACAACTTTCAAGAGTTCCTTAAAAAAAAAACTGCCTCCACTATCAATTAACCCACTATCAACTAACTAACACAATTAACTCACCCACCCAGGTTTTTTCTTAGATTGCTACTGCTCTGAGAAAGCAAGACAGGTCTGTTTCTCTCTAAATCAATAAAGGGGTCCTTGGAGTACCCCTGGTAGCCATATGGACCGAGAAGCATCACAGCATCTCAGGTTGTCTCCTGAGTGACTCATGGGTTGCGTCCCAAATGGCACCCCATTCCCTTTATAGTGCACTACTTTTGACCAGGACCATTAGATCTGTGGTTAAAATTAGTGCACTACATAGAAACTAGTCTGCCATTTGGGACGCAACATGAGGACCTGGCACAAAGTTAATCTTCAAAACCCAACCTCAACCCAACCCCTCCCTCCTCTTCGCTCTCCCTGCTGTCCCCTGTCCCTCATCTCATATACCTTCCATCTCATCTGGCTGGCTGGGTCTCAAATGTCAGACCACCTGGGATATACAGCTGTCAGGGTGGAACAGGAGCCAGGGTCTAGACCTGGACGAGGCCCCAGGATGGACCTCTCTAGACCGACAGTGTCGCTGACATGAGGGGCGGGGCGGGACGAGGTGCAAATGGGTGACCCAGGAGTGATCTGAGGATCTGACAGTCACACTGATCAATGGTCACTTTTTAGAGGCATAAAATATGAAACAGGCTTGATTCTCCTTTTTGGTTCTTTACTGACACACGGATGTAATAGACATACACACACGCACAAGGTGGAGGGAGATGACGCAGGTATGACAGTACATATTTTCATGTTTCTGCAGCCAATGGTAACAGGAGAGCAAACAGAAAATCTCATCAATACACAACCAGACAAAGATCCATCTGTATCCATAGAAATCTACCACAGCGCCATTTTGCATCCTCACATAGGCCTTGATTGTGTGGGTGCATTACTGTACCAGTGTGTATTAAAACCTCCTAAAGAGAAGGAACACTGCCGTGTTTCTCTCCTCTTCACACAGAGGCTTTCTATTGGCCTTCCATCGAATTCTAAAGGGCTCCTCTTCTTGCCAACGCAGAGGAAACTAAACATTTCGAGCTGGATCATCCTGAGCAAACAGGAGCTTTGTAAGACACATACCGACTCAACCTGCATCCCATAAATACACAGCTAGCGAGCAGAGCAGAGCGTAGCGTAGCGGTAAGTGTAGTCCTGTTCCAAGGGGATGGAGGAGCAGAAAGGTAGCAATCAATATTGAAACACCGAAATTAAGCATTTACAGCAGTAATTAGGGAGTAGGCAAAATTTCACACCTGTACGGAGCAGAACGACTGCCAGATCCTCACATCTGTCTCTATTCACCTGCCAAGCACCTGGTATCAGTTCAATGCTGCTTGATTGCGCTTGATGGCGGCGAACGGAGACTCTTTTTGAGGTTCTTCTGAGAGGATTTGTGTATTTTTGCTCTCCTCTCTAGCTGCTTATTTTGTATTTATTTTGTATCTGTTCATTCCAACGCAGGTGCCTCGCGGTAATACTCAAGTGGGCTACACATGAGTAATTCTTTTATGCCTCAGTTCCTCCGTTTGTCGTATTGGCGAAAGCCGGCGGATTAGGGTTTGAATGTCGACAGACACTACCCTCTTCCTCATACCTTAGCGCCATCGCCCCAGAATAATTTGCATACCTAATTTTTTTTTACCCTGGAGTAGAATAGGAGCATGTACATCCTTTTCCCAGACCCTCTGTAGGCTATATTAAAATGTTATATACAATTTTTTGATGATGGGTTTTTGATTTGGGAAGTGAAAAAAGCAAGTGAAAATCAATAAACGATACAGTAGTATGTACTGTGCTCTGTATGTGTTTCACAAAAGCTGTGCAAAAAAAAAATATTGCAACATACATATTAACATATGTTAAAAAACACAATTAAGGTTTGATTCCCACAGATGTGTTATGTCAGCTTTAGGAAATGAATGTGCACGTTTGAAGATCAATTCAATTTGCTTTTCCCCAGACCCACATGACCACATAAGCATGACTATGAACCAACCACTGACTGTGGTGACAGTGGTGTCTGCCTTCTCTCCCCTGCTGCGCCATGTGTGAAATAGATGCAGAATACAATTTCTAGAATCCCTTACTTTCCTAGGAACTAATGGGAATATTCTCATTCTGTTCCGGTGATTCACAGTTACCAAGGCCGTGTCGCAAATGGCACCCTATTCCACCTATTCCCTACATAGCGCACAATTTAGGACCAAAAGTAGTGCACTATGTAGGGAAAAGGATGCCATTCGGGACTCACACAAATCACCATCTGGGCTTGTGTTAACCTGAGTCAGATGTGAGCTGTGCTACTGCAAGGTACACGCCAGCTTGTTTAATGGTTCTTAATCTTTTCTTTAATTAAATCGTGCAGCCAACCTGAAAAATCTATCTTAATGCAAATGAGCAGAGCTCTCTTTTTTGGCATTTGCTTACCGTAATGCACTAATAAGGTTAATTTAATAAAAATCTGTTCCAGTTTTTAAAAAGATAATTGTATGTTTTCTTGATCTATTTGGTCGCAATGTTTGTTTGTGGAAATTTCCAAGAGTGGATGAAAAAAGTGTTGCGGGATGTTCGAGAGAGAGAGAAAGAGAGGGAACGCACAGCGCAGACCTGCCATGGATAATATTATTTGGTTGAACTGAAAATCCATTTGCTCCACAGAAGTGTGCCTCTTTCCTCCCAGCTTTACAGTTTCCATTAGGGAATAAAACAAAGCTCAACAGAGCTTGCTGTTGTCTGGCCCTCCCTGACCGGACCTGACTAACAACATTGGAAACACCCCGGGAATAAAGAACAATATCATTATATGGCAGTGAAAACCAGATGATATAACAACTCCATATTTGTTCTTCATTGTTTTCATTAATAATTCAGCGATATTATCACTAAGGTTGGAATTAATACTAAATATTATATTACAGTAATAACAAATGGTATTATTGTGTATGTATGTATTCACGATCCAAAGGTGCACCTCAGTGCTTCCAGAGATCTGTGTATAATGATGAGATGCTCATGTCTCTGCCTTCACAATGGGAGTCGTTGTCTCAAAGGCAGGAAGCCTTAGATCCAAAATAAGCCCATAGAAACGCATTGGGCTTATTTCGGACAGATTTTGGCGAGAGTGAAAGCTCTCGCTTTGCCTCTTCGTCTCTGGTGCTTCTCAGAATGTGGCTCTACTGAGCATGTGCAGAAAGGGCAGAGGTCAACCTTCACAAGCCATGCAAGGTGACTAGTCTAGGAATATGGATTGTACAATGCACCTCACATACAGTACACAATGACATATTCTAAGATGGTGTATTAATGGTGGAATCCCTAATATTGACAGGGATGGGTAACGCTTATCCAGCCCTTAAACTACTTATACAAGAAGTGTCATTGTGGACACTGTAAAAGGAATCGCTTTTCTTCCATCGCACACAAGAGACTCCCATTCCTTCAGAAGTCTCTAGAAGTTTTCTCTGGAGATCGTGTAGCATAGCGAAAAGCTAAGGTTGTACAGGCAAAAACACACGTAGCATAACTCCCTGTCAACCTAAACCACTGGGGAAAGCTCTGTCTGTATTTTTGTTAAAGCTTCTTTCCACCCTTTTTTCAATCAGGCCATAGGGACTAATATTTACAATGCACATTACTTTCTCGCTAATTACTCTGTCATTTGCTCTTGACTTGTGAGAAACATTATTAGTGTAGAAACTGTATGTCTGATTGTTGTCAACGGGGATTCTCCATTGTAGGCTTCTTACCCTCACACTAGGCTTAATCTGTGTCTGGTACACCGGTCCTTTTTGTTTTAAGAATTCATTTCCTAATGAAGGGTCCACCGACTCACCCAATGGCCTTTCATGTGTTGTTTTGCTCAGGGATATGTAGGGGGAGAGTACTTGTTAATTACAGTCAGCTTGTTGACCCCGATATCAAAGGATTCATAAGTTATCAAAGCCAGTATGGTAAAAATAATCATGTTCAATGGAAATCATTTCAGCGTACAGACTAGACTGGGCAACAATGGTTTCAGGGCATAGTGACTGGGGAACCATCTCGGTCTCTGAAGTGGCTGTGGTGGTTCGTGGTTGGCTCCGATATAAAATAGTCATTAATTCGATTATATAAGCTCTAAAGGCTTAAGAAAGGATAAATGTCAGGGAAATGCGTACACATTCAAAAGCACCGAGAGATACCTGGTTGTACTACAGCACTGCAAACCCGATTAGTGCTTTAGGCGGAGAGGGATAAAGAAGTTCGACTGCTGCGTGTACTCTCTCTGTCTACCTGGCAGTTCAGCCGTGAGCAGCATTTCATGTTCATCTCTCAATTTTTCTCTTTGTTGTGCCTCTGGGAGGAAGGTACAAGGTAGATTTAAACATCTCTTTACATTTCTCAGCTGTCTCACAGATAACACAGGACTTTTTCTTCCCGTCGACTATTACCTACCTCTGTTCAGACGGAACACACGCGCTGTGCGGAGTGCCTCCCGTTCCCTTTGCTGTTTTCTCGAGCAGGAGGTGTTGCAGGAGGTGTATGTGCCACAGTAGGGGGTGTGGGGGGGGGGGGGGGTGGGGGTCGACACGTCAACAGAAACAGCTGTAATAGGTGAATCACCGCAGCGTGTCCAGCATCCTCCCTGTTGGCGGCGCACGGCGTTGGGCGGCACGCGCTTCTGGCTGGCGGCAGCGCGGCCCGTTTCAGAGATGTAGCTGGAGTGTTTGTGTGTGTGTGGTGTTGGTGGGTGTGTGTTGTGTGTGTGTGTGTTGTGTGTGTGTGGTGTGTGTGCGTGCCGTGCGTGCGTGCGTGCGTGCGTGCGTGCGTGCGTGCGTCGCGTGCGTGCGTGGTGGCGTTGTGTGTGTCAGAGCGTAGCTGAGTACAGCATGTCGAGCCGCTACGTTCAACAAGCTCTCTGGTGGACAGAAAAGCATCCGTCAATGTTCAATTGGCGGTGTGAATTCCTGCATGGGAATTGGCCGCTCGGGCAAAAGGATTGTATTCTCAAGTCTAATCAAAAAATCTACAACAGTCGAGAGAGGTGGGGGGAGAAATAGACGTGTGTTCAGAACAGCTTTCTCTCTTCACAGGAGAGGCAGAGCATACTGGTTTACGATGGCAACGCAGTGAAATTCGCTGCTAATTGATGGCCGATGTCAGCGGGTACTCTAACAAGTCTGACAATTGAGACTGAGGTGACCTTCAGGGACTGAGATGGAGAGAAAGAGAGAGAGAGAGAGAGGAAGAGAGAGCAGAGAAAGAATGGGCTCAGTTGAGGCTCAGTTGTCTTTCCTTTCTCTCCATCTCCTCCGCTCCTTCCTTTTAACAGTGAATAACAATTTGCTGGATGGTGAGGTTAGCAAAGGTGCGGAAGCCGTTGCGTCACCTATGCAGAGACGGTGCGGATGCACACCTTGGCTTAATGAGCTCCCTAGAGAGTTCAAAATAGCCGACTTGCCTGGTGCGCCTGTCGGTGCAGACTCACTATTTACGCTACTCCGCACTGTCATGAGTGGCGGAGGAGAGGTCGGATGGGGGCATAAGGGTGGGGGAGGAGGGAGAGGCGAAAAGGCGAGTTTGAGTTTTGATTAGAGAAAGAGAAGGAAATTATAAGACAGTGCATGCAGTTAGCTTAGTAGTTGTTTT
>NC_036852.1:8817600-8829033 GCF_002910315.2 Salvelinus sp. IW2-2015
ATTAGCATTCTTTTAGCAAAAGATTATACTGTAATTACGACAGTGCACTATTTCAGCTGCCGGCGATGACATGCGGAAAACAGGTTTGAATTGACATAGCATCAACTCAATCTGTACAGGAGTAACAGGCTGAAAAAGTCAAGTACGATAGAAAATAACATGCTGGATAATCTGCACTTTACAGAATGTTCAGCTTTTGCTCCAAGATGTTGATCTGAAACTTGTTAACCAATTCCAACATCGTTGACCAAAATGATTTCCATATCTAGGACAGACAGGGTTTCTGCAAGCAGCATAGGTGCCAAGACATTACGTATATATTATAAAGGTTATCGTTAGAGAGCCTCTTTGTTGACCTTTTGAAGGATGCATGTGCTCTGCTGCAGTATCAATGTTCCCATAGCCTGGACATCCTCACTACACAACACACACACACACACACACACACACACACACACACACACACACCACACACACACACACACACACACACACACACACACAACACACACAACCACACACACACACACACACACACACAACACACACACACACACACACACACACACACACACACACCTGCCCACTCTGGAGTCAGGAGACTCCCAACCACGCAGTCACAGACGCTCCGGTAGATAATGACACCATGAGAAGACGCTACACTATCCTGGCTAGTATTTTGCGTTATGATCCTATTTTGTAATTGGTGTATGCTCGTTTTACAGGGGTCATCACAGGATATAGGAAACGGGACTCTCAGGGACTGTGTTATTTAAGAATGAAATGACAGTCAAAATGCTAAAGGATTTTTTTCTTGTTGTTGTTCCCGAATAGCACAACGATGTCAGACCTCACTGTAGACTATGTATTACATAACGTTCTCTTTCTGTAATTGCATTTCTTATCCGTATACTTTGTACACCTACCCAGTCTGTCTTTGACACCCTATCTATTTAATGATGCACCTGGTGTGTCTGTGAGCCTGCAACATAGAGTAATTCCCTCAGCAAACCAACCCAACCTGCCTGTGATTGTAGCCGACTAATAAAGTCCAGCTTTCTCGGCTAGTTCCAAGTCCACGTTAGGTTACACAGGACCAATTACACCGGTGGCTTTCACACGGCCTCCCTGATACACGTTGAACTGCCACCACTTCAAAGGTGTTCCAGGAGTGACTATAAGGTGATGGTCTGAAAAAGAGAGAGAGAAATTCTTCAAATGACTCATATTCAAACATTGACGCTCGTTGAAACGTGGTAACCCAGGCCGGCGGCTGGATATGAAGAAGAAAAAGGTTCCTGGACCACAGAATGACGGAGGTGTGCAAAGAGAAGAGAAGAGAGAGTCAGTGGCGCCAAGCAGCCAATAGCGTTGCCCGACGGGCGTGTGGGCCTCAGACAATCCAGGGAAATATAATAGAAGGCGGAGCTTTCTAACAACTGACGTCAGGGGTTAAACCAAGGCTGTTACCACTGCCTGCGTTTCAACTCTGTATTTGGGTGATGGTGATGATCAGCGTTTTTATTAGGGCCCAGGAGTCACACTGTCTTCAACTATGATTCCGACTGTGATCACCTTTTCCACCACCTACTGTATAGAAATGCTTTGAGTTCCCCAGAATCACTACAGGGAAGCCAGAGGACGGTGGTGAAGATGCAGCAAGCAAACCTATTTTTTCCTTTCAATTTGAGCAATTGCTTCAAGTATTGATTTTTTAAAAAGGACAATGGCGTTCCAGAAGGGTTGCAGGGAAATCTGGAGAGCAGGGAGCACTGTTAATGTAACTCCAACAGGGGAATCAAAACCTCCCTCTTGTTTTTAACACTCCTCTCCCCAAGCTGCAGAACAGAACAGTGCAGGCCAATCAATAGGACTGACTAAACGGCGGTCATCAATATTATGCACTCCCTTTGTGGGACACACACTGGTGACAAAGTCAGAAGTGGATACAAGTGTTGGCACTCACTGCGGCCTAGTTTTCACATTTGACATAGTAAGGATCCAGATCAAATGCACCTTACGTATTTGAACGTTAAAAATAGTTTCCTTTGTGGTACTTTGAACATGATTTTAAAAGGGAATCTCATCCAGGCCAACACTACAAACAAATATGATCAAACCTGAATTAAGGAAATTCTACAATTTCAAAAAGAAATGTTTAGATGCATAGGCAGACTGAACATTTAAATTACACGAGGCACTGTACAAAAAATGAGGTTGCGGGCTGCCTGCAATGCATGAGCCATGGCCAGTCAATAACACTACTGCATGATAATCGATGGGCATTTGTAACAGCGGGGTAGGCAGAGGGGGCCGATCACTGCAAATCATTGTCATCGTGTGCTGTCGTGCTGTGCAGCCAGCCTGCCGGCATAGCGGAGCAAGATAAATGACAGAGGATTCACAGGAACAAGATAGCAGTTAGTCATACCTGGGAGTACAGTGGCTCGACGTGGAGTACATCAATACCAACTGGAGAGAAGCCGTGTAGATACCGCCCCGGATTAAGAGGAGAATCAGGGTCAAATTAATCAACTGACAACTTTCATGACATTTCGAACATGGTATGCTTTGCTGTGCTTATACTCTCTCTCTCTCTTCCTACCTCTCTCTCTTCCTCTCGCTCTCTCTCTCTCTCTCTCTCTCTCTTGTGTAAATGGGTTATTTTTCCTCAAGTGAAAACTCTCAGGTGGATAGTTCTTTCAAAGGCCTTTTTCCAGGTAAAGCTGTTACAGTATGATTTTACTTCACAGTCATGTGCAACCACAAACTGTCAAATAAAGTGCTGGAGTACAGGTATATTTGGTGGTTTACTGCTCTATTCTAAGACACTGTTGACCAAAATTGATCAACTGATGTTAAAAAACAAACATTTTAAACATGATTATAATTGCACCTCTCCAGTAGTCAGTACAGTACTTGTTATACCAGAGAACCCCATTGATTATAAGAACGGAATGGGAACGCTCCATTGCATTGATCTGAATGAGCAGAGTCCTATTAAACAACGGCGCCTGTCCCCAAAGCAGGCGTTAGGGACAACTTACCTAACCTCTCCACCAGACCCTATTGATTTCCTCTGTCGTTTTTGTTGTTGTTGAATGTCCTCACAAGGCTCACTGATGTTTCCGCTCTGTGAAAGCAACCAACAGCATCCATACGCCAGCTGTAATTTGTGATCACCGATCAGAGATTCAAGCAAATCCTGGGTCCATATCACATCTCTGTGTTGGAGCACACTAACAGGAATAAACATTTGACCTTGTCGTAACAATTGAGTTGTGTGAAAAGGGTTCAATGGGTGACATCACTGGAAAACAAGTTCTATATTCTGTCGCATGGTGACAAAATGCTATTGTGAATCAATGTGATGTTATTTGAGAAGGAAGGTACAAGTGAGGTAACATCATTGGCTGGAGTCAGAAATTGTACCATTTATATCCTGACTGTACAACTCCATCATCACCGCTGCACAGGCAGGTAGCTCAAAGATTCAAATTACACCACACGAAATTTGGTGAGTTACATTTAATGTCATCTGTAATACAAGCATACTGGCAATAGATTACGTTATAAAGAGGGGGGGAAAGACTGAATTGCAAATACAACCTCTTTTCGATCAAACATGCCCTCAGTGATCAAGGTCATTCCTAAAATCCTTTGTTTGACGTCCAGCCCACCGACACCCAGCTAAGGTCCCAACATCATCGGTGACCTGCTAAACAGCCCGGCTCAAAGGCCAACGGATTGACGGCCGTACATTTTAATCATGTTCATTTCACAAACCAGAATGATGATGCTGCATCACCAATTAGCAAATGAGAATTCATCAGGGCCACGGTCACGCTGCAACGCGGCTGGTCGGCTGTGAAGGCAGCAAAGCGGCGATCATTTACAATTGCTCTTGAATGTTTAGTGACCATAAAATGTACAAACGCTTCCACGGCAACAGTCGCTGAAAAGTGCACATGTAGACTGAGGCGTTGGCCACAGGCAGAAAGGCAGAAAAAGTGTCCACGGCGTAGCTCATTAGCCAGTGCTAATTTCATACTCAAATGAGACGCCTAGCTGATGAATCACAGTCTCAGCATTAACATATCAAATGGGAGTGTGTGGCTATTATATTAAGGTTTTGTAAAAAGGTTGGATGCAATTATAGCAAAAAATGTGATGGTGTCATCTGAATCTGAGAGACAGTGCTGTTATTGGTTAGCCAAGTAGAGGAGCATTTTAACATATTTGATATCACCTTCTTCTGCGATCACTACATTGAAAGGCATCATATCCACTGTTTGCTTCTTTCAGACATTCTGTCAAGGAGAATACTGTGGATTCACTCATTCCTTTGCTTGTGGTGAAACAGAACTACATCACCGCAGTACTGTACATTTGAATCTGTCCCTTTTTTATGGCAATGTTGGCTTTGTGTATTTACTGGGCTTGACCTTAATGTCAGTAGATCTTGTCAGACGTGCTCTCCGCAGCTCCACAGCACCTGTGCGTCGCAGGGAGCAGATGACACCATATTGGAATGATGCACTTGACTTGTTTTAATGTGGGCGTAGGTAATATGAGAATAAACAGTTAAACACACAGATCTGTCTCCAACAGAACGGAGTGCCGCAGACAGCTGTGTGGCCGGGCAACAGAGCGTATGGTGCAATCATCATACTTCAATTACCCAAAATATATTTCTATTCAATATTTAAAAAAATACATACCATTTTGCTAATTCACATTATTGTATGCTTTGCCTTTTCTACATCATAATCGCACCAGATTGTATAAGTATTAATGTTTCATCATGTTTTCTCACTCCGATTCAGTATCAATTTAGAATACAGTTGGATATTCATACTGGGCATATCATATTACTCATATTATGAAATCTTTTTTTTTTTTTTAAACTGATGAAAATGTTATGTTTAGGACCTTTGGGGATGATCTACCCTGCGCTTACCCTGTTGGCCACATTCCAGCCGTGGCTAGTCTAGTTCAGAGCTCTGTGCTCTCTCTGCTCCCTGAGTCCTACGGCCAGACTGGGGGGGCCGGTGGCAGTCTCAACCCCAGCTCTAATCATAAACATGTTCTCCAGTAACTTTGCCCCCGGGGTAAGGTAAGCGGGAAAGATTAGGACTTTGATACAGTGCAGGGCTTCATAAATCAAGTGTGCCTGTGGATTTTTCTTTTCACCTATTGCTCCATCTTGCTGCTCTGCTCAGACAGCACTGTAATTACACATGGCTGGGTATTGTAGGAGCGGAGAGGAATTGGCTACAATGTAACGCACAATAAACCCTGTCATATTAAAAAAACGGCGTAAAATAACTGGATCAACACTCTGTTATACGGTGGTGCCTGTAAAATGACTCTCAAACATGTACAGCGGAAACTAGCAAACTAAACCTTCACTAGTTCATGTTTCGACAGAGGAAAGTGTATATGAAATGCAGCTTCTGTGTTGTAGTTGGAAAGGCGGTCGTTCAGGTTATGTACAACAATACATTTCAATCTGGTTAAACATCTAATTGGCGGTTTATAAAATGCCCACAAACATCCTGTTTGGCAACAAAGAAACGTACTTCGGGATCAACCCAAACAGTATCGGTTATAACAAGTGCATCAGATGCACCTCCTGACACTCAGCCAATCAATTCACAAACCAATTGGGACTTAGCATTCTAGCTAACCAACGGGACTTAGAATTCTAGCTAACCAATAGGGACTTCTTATGTCTCTGTTTTCATAACCGGTCCTCGCTATTGACTGGCTGCGGTGGCCACAGTAGTAGCTCATGGGCCTGTAGTGTGAGTGATTGACACATGACAAATAGCTAGAAGGCGGGCTGGGCCTGCTGTAAGCATTCAGGAAACCACTGTGGCACAAACAATGTGGGGGCATCCCCCAGTACTTAACACACCACAGGAGACGGACTCGACGGGATCGACGCTGGTGGGGGCGCAGGCGAGAAGGGGAGAAGACCATAATTATTGTATTTGCTGTGTCTCTCTGTGATCACATCTGGGGTCAGCCTAACCCTATTCTCACAAGGCCTTCCAGCACACAAAAAATGCGTATAATGTGGAGCTATTAGTGTTCAAATTAAGAATTGGCTCTAGTTTTATTGCTATTATTCGTAATAATAATAATACAAATCAGTGGAGGCTGGTGCCTTGGAAAATTGAGGAGAATTAGGAGACCCACGGTATAGGGGCGGAACCCACGGAGACAACGATGTGAGTTTCAAAAACCCGAAAGCATTTAATAAAGACATTTATAGAAACAATATTGTGGGGAATGGGAATGGGAGGGCTACTTACACAGTGTTGGAAAGGGATCACAGCAGTGATTGAATGAGGGTATGAGGCGTGAGTTGAGGTGTTCAGAGGCTTGACCAGTGCAGGGCAGAATTTGACTGGGAACAATAACACAACACACTACTGTACACAGTTAGACAAAAGAGCTAAGGATGAGTTAGTCCAAGCAAGGAGTGAAGTCATTGATGTGTAATAATGTGATTGACTCTACATACAGGAATGAGAGATAGGGGTACTCACAGTGCTTGGAGGGGAAACATTCAATGTGCCAGTGGATGAGCGGGCACATGAGACGTGGCTTCAGTTCATGTCAGGAGAGAGTTGACAGTGGTAGTGGAGTAGAGTAGTCGTCGCCTCCTAATCAGGGAAAAGGAGGGGACTTAGCTGTAAATACAAATAGCAGATACATTCCATTGCAGCTGCGCCATCGTAGGTTTGGACGAGTTTCTCTATGAACTTCAACTCAGACATCTCATCTCATTTGGTGACATATGAATATATTTAATATAGTTTTATCTAAAAAGGATAACTTTTTGAATGTTTCACTATTTACATTTTTATGAAATTTCACTTAGGAGGAAGGTCCATCCGCTTCCTCCTCTGAGGAGCCTCCACTGATACAAATAAATTGTATTCTACTAATATGAATACAAATACCACTACAGCCAATACTAATCATAATACTTCTACTACAAAGAAATCATCTTCATCGTCACCATCATCATCGTCACCATCATCTTCAGCATATCTATGGCCTGAGGGCACAGAAGGTCCTCACTGCTCAGCACTGTTAGTTGATTTCGGGTTTGACTTTGCTGTGACAGCACGGCTTCTACTGGGACAGCCCGTCATCGGTCCTGGGAGGGAGTGATACTCTGCTGCCTCTTCCTCAGCCTTTCTGTGGCCTGTATAGTACTGGCGCCCTGCATGCAACACACTACCAAACACCATGCCACACCATGAGCCATCATCCTCCAGCTGGTCCGAGGGAGACGGAAGCCAGTAGGTGTTGGATTAACTAATGGCGTCTCATCAGGCTAATGGCAATATCTGACACGAGAGGAATGGACTAAGTGAAAGTACAAGGTGAAGGAGGGGAGAGGGGAGTGCAGGGCCGTAGAGGGGGGGGAAAGGAGAGGGGGGTAGGGATCACCCTAGGTATGTACCGGGGCTAAAAGTAATGGACTATGTAGTGAATGAGGTGCCATTTGGGACGCAGGCATAGATAAGTTAGAACTCAGATCTCTACAGGAGCCTTTTTGAGAAGCAGCATGCTCTAACCTGATTGGTTCCTTATGGTGAGGAACTGGAGGCTAGGAGGGAGCAGGAGACGGGAACTGTTATGCTAACATTACCGCGGTAACATGTGTTGCACACAGTGGCAAGCCTTAATGGACTGGAGCATGGGAAGAGGAGAGCGCGGGGTAGGGATCAATTGGAGTCCAGGGATGCTTTTAAAGACCTTGTTCCCTCCTCGTGGAGATTTAAAAATAGATTAGAACTCTCTCTCCCACAGTGTGTGTGTAAAAGCAGGAAACAATAATGCTCTTTTTTTAAATTTAACTAGGCATGTCAGTTAAGAACAAACCCTTATTTACAATGACGGCCTATCAGGGAAGAGTGGGTTAACTGCCTTGTTCAGGGGCAGAATGACAGATTTGTACCTTGTCAGCTCGGGGATTCAATCCAGCAACCTTTCGGTTACTCGCCCAACGCTCTAACCACAAGGCTACCTGTCGTGCCCTCTGTAACATGTGAAATTAACCATGAATGTAATACAGCAGAAGTCAGATTTTTTATTTTTTGTATTGCCCCCCCCCGGCATCGGAGAACAAAAATAAACTTGTTTTTTACAACTATTTCCATTTTATTTGTTACATGTACATTCTATACACATTTTACATAAATGGCACCCATTTTCTTTCTTTTCTTCACAGAAGTTACATAGCAAGAATATAGTTACTTGACATACTTCACATTCAGATAGATAGTACCCAAACACACACGGTTTACAAAAAAATGTTGTCTTTTCAAAACTATTACCGAACATTAAACATGAGCTTTTAAACCCACCCCTCAGCTACTCTCAGTTCACCGCACCTATCGCCATAAATGTCCCTCTTGTGATTTCCATGTCTTTTTCAACCGTGCTGTGATGTTCAACATGAATTCTGAATCTTTCTAATCACATAGTATCTACCGATTGTAAGTTAAAGATAAATATTTTTAATAAAATTATTATTATATTGTTGATTGATTGACTATGGCTTTCCAGATCTCCCAACAGTGCTATTTGTAGGGTTAATTTTAGGTAAATGTTGTGATTTTTCCGCTATTCCTGAACCCGTGACCAGAAACAAGTTACATGGGGGCAATACCAGAAAAAAGTGATCTAATAATTCTGTCTCTTTGCAGCAAAATTTACAGAGCTGAGGTGGATGTATGTCCCATATACATAACATTCTGTTGGTGGCAAGAATTGTGTATGATCATTTAATTAAACTGAAAAAAACTCTACTTTTTATAATCAAACGTAGTTTCGAGTGTCCGTTTATAAACCGTGTGCCATGGAATCGGCACATCCAAAATCTTTTCCCAACTATTTTGCAACCATTCATGGCGCCACTGTCAGCAGTTGGTCCTCAAATGAAACTGGTATATTTTTCTATTTACTACGATTTCTTTCTTCTTCTAGGTTTGGAATTGAATAAAGGGCAGACAAACAAGTTCCCTACCTTCTCCCATTCCACTTGCCTCCTCCGGTAAACGCTGCAATCAGTTGGTTGTAATTTTGGATAGAGCAAACATTTCCATATCTTTTTGAAGCACCACAACACCATCTGAATAATAATACTATGTACCAAAACAGGCTGGTTTTTACAAGTGTACGCAGAGACACGGGCGCTCTCTCTCCTCTTTCTGGTCGGACGCAATCATTTGGAAGGGCCTCACCACAAGTTACGTTACACTGTGTTGTCAGACAAACATCTCATCTCTTTTCGCAAAATACACAAAGGGAGTGTTGGAGTCCATGAAGCATCAAGCCAAGCCACGGCCGGAATAAATCAGACTACAGTAAAATGTTGCGAGCTATCCATGTGTGAACGAACGGTTCTGTTTGTATGGGTGTAGTGGGGGACAGGTCTTCCCGTTCTTTCTGCTACCCAGATAAGCTCTCTCTCTGGTTGGTTGAAAGATGAAACAAATTGGGAGACATTGGAACATGCCTAGTTTAACACATTTGATACTGCCCCCTGCAGTTTCTGAGTCCCCACAACTTGATGGTTAGGAATAATGCACTGGCTGATTCACAGACAGCCATGTACAGTAGAACCACTAGAACGTTCTATTCTCTTCTGTTCACCCACTTCTTTGTCTTGTGTTTATCAAGCCTCAATCTTCATGGGCAAATTCAATGACTGCATCATATTCAATGAGGGCATCCTTGTACAATATTTTTTTTTTCAGGCTGAAAAATCCCAACAAATAAAACCTAAAACCTCAGACTCCTTTTTGGATAAAAATGTCCCTTGTAAAATATTTATATATATATATATAAAAAATGAACTTCTATATTGATGTATATTGTCCTTTGTGTCTTTTCTATTGAGATCTGTGGGGAAGCATCACAGAATGGGAACACTGGGAACACTGCAGCTTTTCTTTTAATTGACAAAGCCACACTTGTGCCTCCTCTCCTCTCTTCGCGCTCTCCTCTCCTCCCTCTCTCCTCGGTTCCTTGTTATGTTCCAGCTCTTGGAAGCGCTGCTCCCTTGACGAGCACTAGGGGTAAATGAAGATATTTGTTTCCACTCAGGTAGCGTTGGCATGCTCATTGCAGCCTGAGCCTCGGAGACAATTAGCTGACACCTGCTAGCAGCAGATTGTTCTGGCAGATTTCTACCGCTCTCGCCGCCCCTGTCTCCACCATCTGGCCTGGTAAAGGTGTTGCACAGGTCACCACGTGCTGGCAAGCTCAGGAGGAAGAACTTCAGGGGGATGAGAGGGAGGCCTCCTCTGTTAACTTGTTCTCTTTCTCTTTCACTCTCTGCCTTTCGCTCTCTCTCTCTTACTCTCTCTTTCTTTCGCTCTCTCTCTCTTTAACTTGCTCGTTTTCACTTTCTCTCTTTCTCTCTCTCTCTTTCTCTCCCTCTCTCTCCCTCTCTCTCTCTCTCTCTCTCTCTCTCTCTCTCTCTTTAACTTGCTTGTTTTCTCTTTCTCTCACCCTCAATCATTTGCTTGTTCCCTCTCTTTCCCTCATTCTATCTGCTCTCTCTCCCTGTCTTCCTAAAAAAAATTCTCTATCTACCTTTTACCATTTGCTGTCCGTTTCCCTCTTCATTTTTGGAGAGAAACGATCGGCTTTGGAAGGAGAGGAGTTGTTGCATACTAATGAGCGTGACTGTGTACACACGCCAACACACGGTCCTCGTGTCTTGGCCTCACCTTTCCCTCACTCTGTGCTTCACACCTACCACACTGACCCATCTGTGCAATCGAATCACACACGCTCCCTCTCTCTCCCTTTCGTTTTTTCCGTCTCTCTCACTCTCTCTCTCACACATCCTCTCTCTTGCTCTATCTCTCTCTTTCTCTCTCTCTATCTCACACATTCTCTCTCTCTCTCTTTCTCTCTCACACACATTCTCTGTCTCTTCCTCTCTCTGTCTCTCTCTCGACCCCCCCCCCACCTCCATCCCTCCCCACCTCTCTCTCTGAACACAAATATGCACAGACCACCATATCATTGTGGATTACTGCTACTACACTTACATTTGCTTCACTGGCTGATCCTAATGTGTTTAATATTTACGTGTCAGGCAGAGACAAATTCTTGCAGAACACAGTTGATTTACTTGATTATCTCACTTGCATGCACTCCAGTTCCTTTCTAAAGCGATTCAGGTTGCTTGGGTAGACAGGGAGGGAACGGCTGCAGGCACAACAATGTCCTCCCCTTTCAACACACATATAGAAAGAGACACACACACACACACACACACACACACACACACACACACACATACACGAAAAGGCACACATAAAGTATGCACGCACACACATACATGCACACAAAACACAAATATTGTACACCCACACACACACACACACACAC
>NC_036852.1:8829138-8830238 GCF_002910315.2 Salvelinus sp. IW2-2015
CACAGCACTGCACAGCTGCTCACCTTATTGCCAACAGTGTTCACTTCAACCCCCAACCCCCAGCCTCTAACGTACAGCGAGGAGGCTACACACCGGGTCAGGCCTCCAAGGCACGGCCGGGCCTCAGCGCTTTGCGCGAAGCTCGTTGGCTGCTTTTCTGAGTGCGCTGGTTGCGTTTTTTTATCATGTGAGCGCCGAGGTTCAGCGAGCTCGCATCTCCCTGTTCCCACGTGTACACATCCACACAGGTACCAACTGGCGTTTCTAATGTTTTATGCATGGGGGTCACAAGACACACAAGTCCTATTGAGTTATACAACTCAGTTTGGATGTGGTGTGGACTGTCTGTGTGTGTGTGGTCCATGTCGACTTTCATTTTCCTTCCCGGTGTGTGTGAAGGATACAGATCTCAGGGACAGGGAGGGATGGGAGCTGTGAAGTAATTCAAGGTGTCTACCGTATCCTCATTTAGGTGATTATAATTATTCAATTTATACAGTTAAGAATGCAACGTATTTAAATGTGATACTTTAATATTTGGTGTGCTTTCCTCAAAATCAATGGGCCACAAAACAGAACAAAAGCAACATAAAGCATCTAGTCCGTAGTGGCACGTATCACTCAGCGGTGACAGAGAAGCTCAGGTGCAACAAATAAATCCATCGAGCTCTTACCAGTGTTTGTTTATGCCTATCTTTTCCTCACCACGTCACTTTACCATATACATCCTAGGCAGACACCTTACATCCAGGTGAACCCACAGCGCTAACAGCTCATACACACACCCAGACTCACTGGAGAACAGCCTATGTAATGTAGACAGGGCATGTTACAGAGAACAGCTAGCGTCTAGCTAACACACATGGGGGAAGCTGTAATGGACTAAAGGCCCTGGGGCCGGAAGCCCTAGCTGGCAGACAGAGTCTGAATCCCAAAGTAGTGCACTATATAGGGAATAGGGTGCCATTTGGAGTGTAAGAAGACACGTCCTGCAGGCAGTAGCTGAATTTGTTGGCCTGAGGTGAACGGAGACAGACCCTAGTAACTAGGGTCCTTATGACCTTACACCATCAACTGCTTGCATTTGAGCTGCTGAAGTT
>NC_036852.1:8830338-8841426 GCF_002910315.2 Salvelinus sp. IW2-2015
TTGGGGAACGGTTCTTGGCAACTGCATTTGCTTAATTACAGTAGAGCCGAGACTAGAGAGTACGGTCTGGGACCTGGGAAGCTGGGTAGAGGGGGGAGGGTGAGGGACTCTGCTGTGCTCCGACCTCTTCAGAGCAAAGTGTCTCGTTATGGTGTTGTTGGAGAAACGAGGACTTCAGGAAACCTCCATGCTCTGCAGGTGTAACCGATGTGAAATGGCTAGCTAGTTAGCGGTGGTGCSCGCTAATAGCATTTCAATCGGTGACGTCACTCGCTCTGAGACCTTGAAGTAGTTGTTCCCCTTGCTCTGCAAGGGCCGCGGCTTTTGTGGAGCGACGGGTAACGATGCTTCGTGGGTGTCAGTTGTTGATGTGTGCAGAGGGTCCCTGGTTCAAGGCGAGGAGAGGGACGGAAGCTATACTGTTACATTGAGGCTGTTGACCCGGATCACTGGTTGCTGCGGGAAAAGGAGGAGGTCAAAATGGGGGGTGAGTGTAACCGATGTGAAATGGCTAGCTAGTTAGCAGTGGTGCGCGCTAATAACGTTTCARTTGGTGATGTCACTTGCTCTGAGACCGTGAAGTAGTTGTTCCCCTTGCTCTGCAAGGGCCATGGGTTTTGTGGCGCGATGGGTAATGATGCTTTAAGGGTGGTTGTTGTTGATGTGTGCAGAGGGTCCCTGGTTCGAGCCCAGGTAGGGGCGAGGAGAAGGACGGAAGCTATACTGTTACACAAGCATGCTCTATTCAGTGGATCATTTCTCATATTATTGACTTTTTTACTAATTCTAAGCATCAGCTCTCCTCTTGAACATTACTAACAGCTGTAACAAACGTCTGTATCCTGTCTGTAAGTAAGTACTGCTGTGATTGACCTGACAAAGGAAAAACCATTCTCAGAGTGAAAGGGCAATGCTCACCACTGGAAAATAGGCTATCTACTGTTCAGTGCTCAGACAATGTAGCCAATCTTCAGGATGTCTGGGGTAGCCATTTCCTGAACACATTAGCTGTCTGAAGGAAGGATCCCCTCTCCGCTTCACCCCAGGAGGTTTTCCTCATTGACTTAGCAGCAGCGTACAATACATTACTGCCATGCCTGGATCGCCACACACGCACATACACACACGCGCGTGTGCGTGCACACATTGAGAAACACACACATGCATGCACGGAAAAACAAAAGGACACATGCACGCACACATGCAGACGCACACACACACACACGAGCTGTACATCACTGTGACACTGTCAGAAACAGAAACAGCTTGGAAAGTCATCTGCTATGAGGTAAAGACGCGTAGGTTCAACAACGGGCCTTCATTTCATTCATTACTATAGGCTGTGGGTAATGGTACTGTACAGTAAGCAGTAAACTAGAACCATTAGAGGCAATTCCCAAAGAAAACCACTCCAATAGTATCCTTAAAATATCACCAGAGAGAAGTAAGCACYAGTCTTGTTGTTGACTGGTTTCTTTGTTAACTTTTCATTTTTTGGAGGGATTGATTACAGTAGGGCTGGTGTTTGCAGATATCACACCAATGAACATCCACTGAGCTCTGGGAGAGAAATATTAAGGAAAAGGGAAAATAAGGAAAAACATTTAGTTTCAGGTGGGCACGGAAAAAAGGAAAAAGCAGCATATCACTAGTCTACAATACCTGTCCAAATTKCACTGCATAAAATTATATTGTAGGCCTACTGAAAGGCTGTGAATTACAGACATTTAGTCATGAAATATTTCCCAGGCTGGAAGGCTAGCTTCTCATCCGTCTTTGTGCTCTCCTGAGATGACTGTAATTGATTACTGTGACAACACCTCGGAAAGCCAAGCATCTCTGCAGGGTTCTGTCATCAGAAGTGCTTGTGTTCTATTGGTTCTGCACCAGGTGTGCAATGTAAGCCAATCTTTTCCACTGGGCATAGACGTCAATACGTCAATCGATTCCACGTTGGTTCGACATCATTTAAGTGAAATGGCGTGGAAACGACGTTGATTCAACCAGGTTGTGCCCGGTGGGTCGTCTGCAGATGACACACACACATGTGCACGCACACACAAACACACACGGAACACAGAATCCCAGAAACTTCCAAAAGAAGGGACATACTGTGTTAACCCATATTTACAGTGACAGACCATTGGTAGCAGCAGGCATATGTTACTGAGGCCCAGTGTTAGGGGATCCCCCTCTTTTTCCCCCTGCAACCTCAGCAGATCTCCATCAGTCCCAGACAATTGTTGTTTCTCTCTGGATAAACATGAAGAGGTTTTTTATGACCAGGTCCTGCCAAAGGACAYGGAGGAGGAGAGAGGGAACACTTTGGGAACTCTTTTTAGGAAACYGGCTTGCCTTCCAGGATAATTTCACTCTGGTAATTCATATCCAGTACATCCAAACACACAAGCATGCAAACAAATGCAGAAACACACTCATACTGCACATGTACAAGGTAAGACTCCACGTCTGACTGTTGATTGATCCAGCAACACACAATCCTAAAGGTCCAAAACAACAATTTTTATCTCAATATGAACTCATTTCTGGGTAACAATGAAGTATCTTAATGGGATTGTTTTCAATTGTAGTGAACAAAAATGCAAATGAAGCATGCAACAAAAGATTTTACTGAGTTACACTTCATAGAAGGAAATCAGTCAGTTGAAATAAATTCCTTAGGCCCTAATCTATGTTTTTCACATGACTGGGCAGGGGTGCAGCCATGGGTGGGCCAGGGAGGGCATAAGCCCACCCACTTGGGAGTCAGGTCCACCCACTGGGGAGCCAGGCCCAGCCAATCAGAATTAGTCCCCCCCCCCCCCCCCCMGACGATGAAGGTGAAGAAGACAGATGTGGAAGTCCTGGGCTGGCGTGGTAACACGGGGTCTGCGGTTGTGAGGCCAGTTGGACGTACTGCCAAATTCTCTAAAATAACGTTGGAGGCCGGCTTATGGTAGAGAAATGTACAATAAATTCTCTGGCAACAGCTATGTTGGCCATTCCTGCAGTCAGCATTCCAATTGCACACTCCCTCAAAACTTGAGACATCTGTGGCATTGTGTTGTGTGACAAAACTGCACATTTAGAGTGGCCTTTTATTGTCCCCAGTACAAGGTGCACCTGTGTAATGACCATGCTGTTTAATCAGCTTCTTGATATGCCACACCTGTCAGGTGGATGGATTATCTTGGCAAAGGAAAAATGCTCACAATTTTATTTATTTTTTATTATTTAACCTTTATTTAACTAGGCAAGTCAGTTAATAAAATTTTTTTTTATTTACAATGACAGCCTACCAAAAGGCAAAAGACCTCCTGTGGGGACAGGGGCTGGGATTTTAAAAAAAGATACAATTTTAAAAAATAACATAAATATAGGACAAAACACACATTAGGACAAGAGAGACAACAAAACACTACGAAAAGAGAGATCTAAGACAACAACATAGCAAGGCAGCAACACATGACAACACAGCATGGTAGCAACACAACATGACAACAACATGGAAGCAACACAAAAACATGGTACAAACATTATTGGGCACAGACAACGGCACAAAGGGCAAGAAGGTAGAGACAACAATACATCACGCAAAGCAGCCACAACTGTCAGTAAGTGTCCATGATTAAGTCTTTGAATGAAGAGATTGAGATAAAACTGTCCAGTTTGAGTGTTTGTTGCAGCTCGTTCCAGTCGCTAGCTGCAGCGAACTGAAAAGACGAGCGAYCCAGGGATGTGTGTGCTTCGGGGACCTTTAACAAAATATGAATGGCAGAACGGGTGTTTTATGTGGAGGATGAGGGCTGCAGTAGATACCTCAGATAGGGGGGAGTGAGGCCTAAGGGGGTTTTATATATAAGCAYCAACCAGTGGGTCTTGCGACGGGTATACAGAGGTGACCAGTTTACAGAAGAGTATAGAGTGCAGTGATGTGTCCTATAAGGAGCATTGGTGGCAAATCTGATGGCCGAATGGTAAAGAACATCTARCCGCTCGAGAGCACCCTTACCTGCTGATCTATAAATTATGTCTCCGTAATCTAGCATGGGTAGGATGGTCATCTGAATMAGGGTTAGTTTGGCAGCTGGGTTGAAAGAGGAGCGATTACGATAGAGGAAACCAAGTCTAGATTTAACTTTAGCCTGCATCTTTGATATGTGCAACAAAGATGTAAACAAATTTGTGCCCAACATTTGAGAGAAATAAGCTTTTTGTGCATATGGAACATTTCTGAGATCTTTTATTTCAGCTCATGATAAATGGGACAAACACTTCACATTTTGCGTTTATTTTTTCATGGCATATAAAATGGTCAAAAAGAAGCAAAAATAGCTTCTTAGCAAAGAGCCATTTCTCAAGCAAAAATTTTGCTAGGACTTTCTGAGAGTGGTCTAAAAACGATCTGTTATTGGCAGAGAGATTAGGAACTCTCTTTCTTATTGGTCTATTAACCAATTCATCACGAAGCAGAACAAAACTCCATCCCACCAAAACAGGCTGAAATTTCAGGCRGTCTTTTCAAACAACTCRTACACTAAAAGGGCATTATCATCATTTTSACAATTTCACAGTATTATTCAAACCTCATAGTGTGAAAATATACACTGAGGATACAAAACATTAAGAGCATGACATAGACTGACCAGGTGAATGAAGGTGAAAGCTATGATCCCTTATTGATATCACTTCACCACTTCAGTCAGTGTAGATGAAGAGGAGGAGACAGGTTAAAGAAGGAGTTTTAAGCCTTGAGACAATCRAGACGTGGATTGTGTATGTGTGCCATTCAGAGGGGGAATGGGCAAGACCAAAAAATCTGAGTGCCTTTGAACGGGGTGTGATAGTAGATGCCAGGCACACCGGTTTGTGTCAAGAACTGCAACGTTGCTGGGATTTTCGCGCTCAACAGTTTTCTGCGTGTATCAAGAATGGTCCACCACCCAAAGGACATCCAGCCATCTTGACACAACTATGGAAAGCATTGGAGTYAACATGGGTCAGCATCCCTGTGCAACGCTTTCGCACCTTGTAGAGTCCATGCCCTGAAGAATTGACCCTGTTTGGAGGGCAAAAGGTGTTCCTAATGTTTGGTATACTCAGTGTATATTAAACAGAGGAAAATCACGTTTTGACTGCACTGGGCCTGTAAAGAAATATCTGGCATGTCCATGCCTGTCACGCCCTGACCTTAGAGAGCCTTTTTATGTCTCTATTTGGTTTGGTCAGGTTGTGATTTGGGGTGGGCATTCTATGTTTTTGTTTTCTATGATTTTGTATTTCTATGTTTTGGCCGGGTGTGGTTCTCAATCAGGGACTGCTGTCGTTGTCTCTGATTGGGAACCATACTTAGGTAGCCATTTTCCCTCCTTTCAGTGTGGGAAGTTGTCTTTGTTTGTTGGCACTATAGCCTTAAGCTTCACRGTTGTTTTTGTATTGTTTATTGTTTTTGTCGGCGTCATCCTAAATCAAAGGAATATGTACGCTCACCACGCTGCACMKKGGTCCCCTTCATTCGACCCTTCATTCCCACAGCATCTACTTTTGGGAAGATCTCTACATTTAACTAGTCTCCCTAGGCAGACTAGTTGCCCAGGGTGGGATTTATGAGACTAACATTTAACAGAGTCCCACCACCGATCACTTCACACTTATTAAAAGCAAGACTGCTTTTTTCTAACATTGAGGAGTCTTACTGAGCTGAGCTTAAAGAGTATCAATCTCCTGTGTTAAAGAGTGTGTAGGTTTCAGCATTAGGGTCAATTCCATTTATTTTCCAGCCAATTCAGGAAATGTACTGTGGTTCTTCACTGCTTCTCAATGAGAACATTTTTGAATTGGAATTGGACTCTAGTTTACTTTCTGAATTGACAGGAATTTAAATGGAATAGACCCCAACCTAGGTAGGTTTAAAGATTCCAAAATCATTCACCACCTGCCACGTATCACTTTACATGGACAGATCATAATTTTAGATATAGATAGATATTAAGAAAATGCTCAACCTTCTCTCTTTCTTGTTCCCAGTACTGTATATCAATCTGATCATACAGGATTCTCTATCTCTCTCTCTCTCTCTCTCTCTCTCTCTCTCTCTCTCTCTCTCTCTCTCTCTCTCTCTCTCTCTCTCTCTCTCTCTCTCTCTCGGACCTTTAGACGCCCACACATAGTGATTCTTTGTGGTCCGCACTCCATAGCAGTCGGGGTGTCTGATTTCAAAGGCAGTGGAAGATTTGTGGTCTCTTTAAAACCCCTGGGCTGGCTGGCGCCTCTCATTCCAGCTCATTGAAGGAGAGCAGCCCAGCTCCAAACCTCCATCGACAATTACTGTACAGCAGAGGTGCAGGGTCATTAAGAGAAAGCTAGGATAGATTAATTAAAATGCTCCCTGATATAATTAGAACGAAAATATCTGCCTGACACACATAACATCTTCACTGAAAGGTATAGCAACAATGCATCGGAACAGAATCCCCCAGTGAATAAATATTTTAAGAGGCAATCTCTGAATACAGTGTGGCCCTAGCAACACCAGGGCTGTGGATTCAATTCCCACACTGATCACATGCTAAAAATGTATGTACACACTGTACTGTAAGTCGCTTTGGATAAATGCCTTTCCTGCTGCTGGCATACATCAGGGTGCATAGTGTGCAGGGAGCCAGAGCAAAAACATAAGCATCAATTCACCTGACGTGAAAAGTGGGTCATATCCCTCTTATGGAGGACACCGTGTTCTTGAATGCAGCAGACAGCCATAGACTTCCCTCACCATAACACTGTTGCATTATACAACGGATTTAATTACATCTCCTGTTGGGAACCAGTGATGTATGGAGGGAGAAAGAAGAGAGAGAGAGAGAGAAAGAGAGAGAGAGAGATTAAGGGAGAGAGAGAGAGAAAGGGAGGCAGAGGTGTGTGGGAGAAAGAGCGAGAGAGAGTGAGAGAGAGAGAGACAGCGAGAGAAAGAGGGAGAGAGAGAGAGGCAGAGGCGTGTGATAGAGAGAGAGAACTACATTATGTCACCATATATGTTTCATATTACATGATGAAGGGGAAGGTGGTTCTTTCAGTACTGTTCATGCCAAACTCACAGCTGTGTTGAGACATCTGCCCGATCCTTTCATTCGATCACTGGAGACGTGAGATGAACCAGTTCAGAACACTATCGTGCCAATGGTTTGACCCTGTCTTCTTCTCTGAGCAACTCTCTGTCTTTCTTTCCCACATTATTAGAAAGCCCATGAGGAGAAAATGATCCACTGAAGAACATTGAGTTTCTTTGGTTTCAGTCRTTGGTGTCAGTCGTTGGTTTTCCCCAGGTTGCCATAGTGGTATTATTAGTATACACAAAAACACACCAATCAATTTATACCCAGAGACTGCTATATGGATATAATYTTAATGCATGGCTTTGAATTACAGTAAAATGAGTCCACTAGGATAAGCTAATGCATAGTAGATACAGATAGCAGTGTGCAAAGTGCTGTTTGAAAATCCATTTGTTGACCACAGAAWTATACAGTCCACAAACCAAMGAGTCATCAAGGATGAAGTAAACTGGTTCTCTGTCGAACCATTTTATTAAAAGTTCCCAGAGAAACTGAAAGAGAACATATGGATGACAACAAGATAACAAACGGCCCTAATAGAAACATACTCTTCAAATAAAGCACACCACAATGTTTAGCTAGTCTCACACCCCAGAGCTCGGTCGCACCTCCGCCTCCACACCAGATAGGTGTCTAAGGAGGATAGGAAACTGCTTATCTGATCTTCTCTTCATTTAAAATCACTGGGAACAGATGAACAGATGGCAAGACTCKGCCGTCCCCCTTCTGAGCCTCCACTAGACCTTATTTACAGCTGAACGCTCAAGGTTAGAAAATGAACATTAGTCAATGAGCCAACCACGTGAATAACGTCTGTAGAGCGTTGACTGCRCCTCCTCTGGAAACCAGTCGACCCAAAGAAAAATGCCAAGCTGTTCTGCCAACATATAAAGGGAAGTCAGTGGTATTAACTTCTTTCGAAGTCGATCCAGTGGGGCAGAATTCTGCCTTTCACTGGTATGGGCGACAGCCGATTGGCTACTACTTGACTTGGCTGAAGATAATTGCCCTGTGTACGGCCTACAAAGACACCCTGCCAGGATATATGTTGAGTGTGGCCACCCTGGAAAGGCTTCAGCTCTAGCTGTGAAGGGGCCTAGTTGCCACTAAATGCTACGGAGTTGGAGAACACATCCTCCTCCTCAGCCACAACAACTCTGTCAGCCGCAACAGATGGCCCACACACACACCACCACCCCCTCCTCTCAAGAGACCCAGCCACTGGGTAAACCCAGACACTCAGACAGCAACATTACCCACTCCATTCAAACCCCATTGTTTACCAGTTTGTCCTGTTTTGTGGGAATACTTGGCATTTTTGGTGTGTGGCCTGCGAGACTAAGGGGAGGGTCGAAGTGAAATGGGCCATGTCCAGAGATTGTGTAGAGAGAGAGAGAAACTAAGAGAGAGATCGCTGTCGGGCTGGCGCCACTTTATCTACAGCAGGATCTCAGACTGCCCAGGAGTTTCCTGAATGAGTCGCYACTGCTTCCCAACTGAGGTTTAGGTGGCTGTGTTAAAAAAACTATCTCTGAGCTGGGCCACACCACAGAGCTGGAGTTAGACAGAGCAAGTGCTCTGAAAGACAGCAACATTCCAGTGATCCTCTCCACAATAATCTGACAACCTATGTGTGTTCGTATGTATGTCTTGGACTAATTTCCATTCCCCTGTGAGAATGGACAATAGTTATCTTTTTCTTCCTCTTATCAGACTCCAGGGCTACCTGGAGTAAATCTCCAGGGCTGTCCTGAACTAAATCCCATTAACTCATCCTGGAAGTGTAAACTGCTTCTATATAGTACAGCTAGCCATCACCGCATGGTAGAACAACAGCAGAACAGAGGGCACTTGAATAAACCCTTCCTGTTTACCCGTTTTGTCTGTTTCCCCCTGCCTCTTGACAGATATTCTAGTTAGTCTGGGGCTCTGAGGACCATGCTGCTATGTCTCTGTCTGTCTATCTGTCTGTCTGTCTGTCTGTCTGTCTGTCTGTCTGTCTGTCTGTCTTCTGTCTGTCTGTCTGTCTGCCCCCTCCAACAGGGTATAATGCTTCATGTTTGCCCTGCAGTGGCAGCTCCCTGCTCCCCACCCATCACCCTCCCTCCGCCACACTATGGATTAGCTTGACAACAACACTTTCAATGCCTCCTGTCTGACTAGACAGAAAAAGACAGAAAGGACCGGGGTAAATCCCCTTTAGTCTGGAAATATGCAAATGCTGATGGTGGCAGGATTCTGGCAGAACTCAATGGGTACAGAACGTTTGAGCGAGCAGGGTTCTCTGCTGCTCAGGCTAGCACAATGCCTGGCTGCTGTCTGTGTCAGTGTGTCTGTCTGTGTGTCTGTCTGCGTGTCTGTCTGTCTGTCTGTCTGTCTGTCTGTCTGTCTGTCTGCGTGTCTGTCTGTCTGTCTGTCTGTCTGTCTGTCTGTCTGTCTGTCTGTCTGTCTGCCTGATTGCCTGTCTGTGGGGCCAGGGCAGCTATGAATGTACTGTCATGTTCAAAACATGTTTGATCGTCTACCAACCAAAGCAAAACTGATATTCTTCTCAAATTAGCCCTCATGAGAGGAGCTTTACAAAAATAACAGTGCATATTTCGGGTGGTGATGGACTAAGTATAGAGCTGTCAATGCTCAGTCTGTCGTGCTGTCATCTCCCCAAGGAGAGGTAACAACATGGCTGTGTCCCAAATGGCACCCCATTCCCATATAGTGCACTACAAGACAGCCTCCACTTAAAAAAGTAGCACACTTGGGAATAGGGTGCCATTTGGGACTCCTTGTTTCAGGAGTAGGTCTATATGTGAACAGCCATCACATGCTGATTAATACTCTAATGTGGTAACTGAGGTCGCATTTGTTGGAGACATCACAAAACTCAGCGTGAGGTTGAACCCTAAATTGGGAGCAGCACCAATAAGCATCCTCTCAACACCAATGGGCTCCTAACTTAGGGGCGCCTTTAGGCCCTGTTGACAGGCTAACGCTAGYGGAGAAGTATTTCAGCGTGACACCAGAACCAGCTGGAGAGGAGGAGCACCTACAGTAGACCAAAGTCAGCAGTATACGGTGGTGTACGACAAATGTATGACCCTGTTACCCTTACAATGATTTATTATRGCTTTGCAATTTGCCAATACTGTATGTATATTGTGATGTTATTTTACATGGACGACATAAAGAGAGACCTTTCCACAATGTCAATATATCTCATAAAATTGCGAGTTCATTATAGGGCAAATCCATCAACACATGCTTTGATTTGAGCGAAGACGGATCCTGTGGTCAAATAACTCCGACTGCACAGACATTTTATTACGTTTGCAATCGCAACAAATAATCTGCTCAGACCCCAACCAAGGAGCATCARAAGTCGTGCTATAAATTCTCAGACAACCCAAAGATTCCTTGATGCCCTTCCAGACTCCCTCTGCCTACCCAAGGACGTCAGAGGACAAAAATCWGTTAACCACCTAACTGTGGAACTCAATTTAACCTTGCGCAATACCCTAGATGCAGTTGCACCCCTAAAAAYGAAAAACATTTGTCATAAGAAACTAGCTCCCTGGTAYACAGAAAATACCTGAGCTCTGAAGCAAGCTTCCAGAAAATTGGAACGGAAATGGCGCCACACCAAACTGGAAGTCTTCCGACTAGCTTGGAAAGACAGTACCGTGCAGTATTGAAGAGCCCTCACTGCTGCTCCGATCATCCTATTTTTCCAACCTAATTGAGGAAAATAAGAACAATCCAAAATAGATTTTTGATACTGTCGCAAAGCTAACTAAAAAGCAGCATTCCCCAAGAGAGGAGGGCTTTCACTTCAGCAGTAATAAATTCATGAACTTCTTTGAGGAAAAGATCATGATCATTAGAAAGCAAATTATGGACTCCTCTTTAAATCTGCGTATTCCTCCAAAGCTCAGTTGTCCTGAGTCTGCACAACTCTGCCAGGACCTAGGATCAAGGGAGA
>NC_036852.1:8846340-8847289 GCF_002910315.2 Salvelinus sp. IW2-2015
GGATGACACACAGCTGTACATTTGAATGAAACATGGTGAAGCCCCAAAATTGCCCTCGCTGGAAGCCTGTGTTTCAGACATAAGGAAGTGGAAAGCTGCAAACTTTCTAGTTTTAAACTCGGACAAAACAGAGATGCTTGTTCCAGGTCCCAAGAAACAAAGAGATCTTCTGTTGAATCTGACAATTAATCTTGATGGTTGTACAGTTGTCTCAAATAAAACTGTGGACCTCRGCGTTACTCTGGACCCTGATCTCTCTTTTGACTAACATATCAAGATTGTTTCAAGGACAGCWTTTTTCCATCTGCGTAACATTGCAAAGATCAGACRTTTTCTGTCCAAAATKKATGCAGAAGGTTCAMGGTTTTACWGCTAACCTACAAAGYATTACATGGGCTTGCTCGTACCTATCTTTCCGATTTGGTCCTGCCGTACATACCTACACATACGCTACGGTCACAAGACGCAGGCCTCCTAATTGTCCCTCGAATTTCTAAGCAAACAGCTGGAGGCAGGGCTTTCTCCTATAGAGCTCCATTTTTATGGAATGGTCTGCCTACCCATGTGAGAGTCGCAGACTCGGTCTCAACCTTTAAGTCTTTCTTGAAGACTCATCTCTTCAGTAGGTCCTATGATTGAGTGTAGTCTGGCCCAGGGGTGTGAAGGTGAACGGAAAGGCACTGGAGCAACGAACCGCCCTTGCTGTCTCTGCCTAGCCGGTTCCACTTTCTCCACTGGGATTCTCTGCCTCTAACCCTATTACAGGGGCCGAGTCACTGGCTTACTGGTGCTCTTCCATGCCGTCCCTAGGAGGGGTGCGGCACTTGAGTGGGTTGAGTCACTGACGTGGTCTTCCTGTCTGGGTTGGCGCCCCCCCTTGGGTTGTGCCGTGGCGGAGATCTTTGTGGCATGATGACTCCTTGATGTCCCCAGTCCACCTGGCCACAAA
>NC_036852.1:8852204-8896550 GCF_002910315.2 Salvelinus sp. IW2-2015
GAGAGAGAGAGAGAGAAAGATGGTGTCTGGGTTCATGTAAGGACATGAGGAGAGCAGTGCCAGATAAAAGCAGAAATTGGGAGAGCATCCACATAGGCTTTGGGTTTCAGATGCAGTCCCGCCCGAGAGAGAGAGAGAGAAAGATGGTGTCTGGGTTCATGTAAGGACATGAGGAGAGCAGTGCCAGATAAAAGCAGAAATTGGGAGAGCATCCACATAGGCTTTGGGTTTCAGATGCAGTCCCGCCCCTCTTACAGGGATGAGGAGCMAAGCTGTCACTGATACCATCACTCATGTCAAGCGCCATGGAGTACAGGTGTCGAGGAGAGACAGATTCTGCCTGCTTTGACAAATAGGGGAAAGAGAGACCCAGAAATACCATAATAACTGTTTTGGATGGTTTGCTTGGTGTAGGTGTGAGACATGTATGTGTGAAACATGTAGAGCACACAAATAAATAATTGAATTAACTAGTATTGTAGTATGGTATCACAGGAGGCTGCTGAGTGGAGRACAGCTCATAATAATGGCCGGAACACACAAACCATGTGTCTGATGTCTTTGATACCATTCCACTGATTCTGCTCCAGCCATTACCACGAGCCCGTCCTCCCCAATTAAGGTGCCACCAACCTCCTGTGTATGGTAGGTAGCCTGTAAGCCCGATGTCAACAGAACATCAATCAGAAAACCTAACCAAAATGATTGTTTCTGACGCTGAAATAGAAGTAGCTATTATGTGTCAACTTAATCAGATAGTGGAGTACTAGGCCTTCAAGAATCACTCCGAGATATTCACTGAAAACTGTTGCTGCATAAGTGTCCACTCCACTCTTTGCTGGAGAGGCTGAAGTGKGGCACATGCCTGCTCTGTACGTACATTTAAGGACATACTTGCAGTATGCCAATCACGAACAGCCTAACTAACTAGCATCATCATATGCAATGGCTGGATGTGTAATGCCGCTACAGGAGATTCTCTTTCCTAATGAGATTATGAGGAGGGTAATACTGCGTTCCAAATGACACCCTATTCCCTATATAACCCTATTGGCCCTGRTCAAAAGTAGTGCACTTGGTTGAGAATAGGGTGCCAATTGGGACATACCGGGTGCCAGTAGGATGTAGCCTATATGTCTTGTGATGTATGTTATCTCTATGCCATGTAGCCTATGCCTGTACTTCATTTCAAAGAACATTTTCCTATKGGATACAGTATTCTATTCTTCCTTCCCGTACATTGCTCCTCTACTCAAGAAGAGAAAAAAGAAAGGGGGAAAAAGAAGACGATACTTGTGATGTGAAAGATGGAGGAAAGGAGGACAACTTGACTATGCCATGTGGTAAGGCTGTTAGCCTTACACAATGTACTCCATCTAATCCTATACAATTTTATCCTGGGGCCTGGGACTATAGGATAGTAATGGCTTTGGCAGAGATCAGCTGCAGGCAGGTGGCAACAATTACCAGCTGTGAATAAGATCAGGTGTGTCAATGGATCAAGCTGTTTAGAATCTGCTTCTGATCCAAATGGACTTCCTGTCACCAATTGCAACGTCGTCAGTGGCCATTACAAGGCAGTGGCCATTACCTGTCACCAATTGCAACGTCGTCAGTGGCCATTCCTGTCACCAATTGCAACGTCGTCAGTGGCCATTACAAGGCAGTAACTAAGCGATATATATTCAGTTTAATTCAAGATCAAATTTCCATATCTCGCTATTAAATACTGGCCTGTTCATACTAGCTGTAGGGGTGCTATATTCCACACWACTGAATCTAATTTGTTCTCCCTAAATGTTTTGGATRAAATAATTTAACAAGCCAGGACATTGGCAAGTGTCCTTCTCAAGTGATTACTTTTATTACACACGCATGGCTTATATAGCAAGCTCTAGGCAAGCAATAGGAATGCAGACAGTTTGTCCGAGCAGTACCGTGCTGTATGAACAATTTCACATTCCCTAACAAAAACCTAAATATAAACAAACAGCCAACTCTGAAGGCTGTCCTCCTTTTTCATCCTTCAAATACATATCATTTTTTATTTTAAAAGGAAGACAATATCCCCAAACTGGAATACAGGAGGTTGGTGAACTTGGTAAGTTATAGGAAGGAGAAGTATCCAAGGTTTGTGGAGAAGTTCTCACAAAGATATKAAAACAAGGAATATTTGGACAAGTGGGGATGAGAAAAAAGGCTATTTTAGGCTTAGGGGTTAGGTTTAGGGTTACAATTAGGGTTAGGCTTTAGGGGTTAGGGAGTGCTCCCGAGTGGCGCACCGGTCGAAGGCACTGCATCTCAGTGCTTGAGGTGTCACTACAAACACCCTGGTCGAATCCAGGTTGTATCACAACTGGCCGTGATTGGGAGTCCCAAAGGTTCATAAAAGAAAATAGGTTTAGGGGTTAGGGGAAATAGGATTTTGAATGGAAATCAATTGTTTGGTCCCCACAAAGATAGTAAAACAAATGTGTGTGTTTCTGTGAGTGTGTGTGTGCGAGCGGTGGGAGATAATTTATCTTAGTGGCATACTGTAATCTCTCCTGTGCCAAGATCCCTGGCCTTGTTTGGCRGTTGGCCCATTTGGCATGTGGAATTGTTTCAAATCTTAAATGGTTGGTTCCGGTTGTGCTCTTGACATACATTTATATAGACTGCTGCTTGACTACAACTGACAAAGAAAGTGTTCTAGGTGTACAATGGGGGTCCTCAAACCAGTGTGCCTGCTGTAACATTGGCAGGAGGACATCCATACTCTATTCACCTCACATTGTACGCTTAGCATACTACGTAACAGCAGGAGGACATGGCTGCCCGGTTAGGTCATAGTTGAAATCCTGCGTGACCTCTTGGCGTTTTTAACTAAGAACTAGTCCTCATGTAATTAGGATACGCTGCTCTAGTCCAATTACAGTCTCTTATGCAGCCAGAGATTGGGATTGGGAGTGAGAACACGTTTAAGTGCATGCGTGTGCCTATGACCTATTGGGTCAGAATCTTTCAAACCAGAACAATAAAACACTTGAGCAATAATCCATAATAATCCAAACACTTCATGTAAAAAGGTATTTCTACTGACTACTGTAGGGCTCCTACAACACAATCCTACTGTATTTTGCCTGGCAACAAAGTACTTAAGACACAGCGGTGTTATATTTGTGTAGGTATGACAACCTCAGTGTAGCTTAGGAAAACACTACAGTATGACAAATCACTGTTGACGTCAAAGAATTCCAACTATCCCAAACACTGAGCCTTATGTGTTACAATAGCACACAAGTAGAATGGGTACAACATAGCAGATGCCTTTGTGTGTTGAGGGAAAGAGAGGGGTGGGGGAGAGAGGAGGGGGGCACTGTTGTCTGATGTACATTAATCATAGCCTAATCCATCAAAACCAATTTAGCCTGATAGATCACCTTGTGCAGTCAGATAAATCCTTCAGCTACCAACATGCAGGAGGCAAATACATTCATTGCCTTGAGACACAGGGTTTATGGGTAAATGAACTCAGTCATACACAATCCTTTCCTCTTCCCATATTACTCACATACACTGTATGTTAATAAATAAGCATTTCAATGCATTGTTTACACCTGCTGTAAAGTGGGTACGTGACAAATACAATTTGATTCAAAAAAGATTTTTTTGAAATACAATGGGAACACCATAATAAGCCTCGGGAGGCTGTGATCATGAGACAAATGTTCATGCAAGCACAGCACATCTGGCTCTGATGACTTCTTTCACCACATATCAGTATCCACTAGTCCATCATCATGAAATTATAAAGAACATGATCCTGCTTATGGTAGGCCTACACCTTTCCTTGCTCCACTACCATTGATTTTCCAATCAACTCCAGGGGAGTTAGCTGTCTAAACTCCACTCCATGGTGAAGGAAGTGGAGCAGAGACCAGCCTTTGTGGAATTCAGCTCCGACTACATCAATTCGCCCAACATCAGTACAAAATCAATTGTTGCATGCCTTTCTTTGTAGTTGCGTGCCTTTTCCTCTGTAGTTTGCGTGCCTTTTTTTGTTTGCTGAAATCCATACTTTTTCAATAAACGTGTCGCATGTGGCAATTGAATCTCAACAAGGAAGCAGTCTGTGGTAATATTTGATTCACGTTTATTGAAAAAGTATGAATTTCAGCAAACAAAAAAAGGCACGCAACTACAGAGGACAAACATAGTTACGAGGTAAGCGTTTCATCATTAAAATGTTGAAGTATTGACCTTGGGTGAATTGATGTAGTCGGAAGCGAGAGGTTTTACTCCGCCCAAAACCTGTCCATGAAAATAAGCCCAAGAAAGATGGTTTTAAACAAAATTGGTTTTGGGGGGCTGGCTTCTTGACTGGAGGCTTTACTGAGTTTCARGTGGAGGGAGTACAGGGCTTAGCATGYCTCTCTCGAGGATGTTTCATATTTTCAGAAGGTGTACAGACTACAAAGGGAAGCACAGCCGAGAACTGCCCAGTGACACGAGCCTCCAGATGTGTTAAACTACTTMTATGCTCRCTTCTAGGCAAATAACACTGAAACATGCATGAGAGCACCAGCTGTTCTGGAAGACTGTGTGATCACGCTCTCCGCAGTAGATGTGAGTAAGACCTTTAAACAGGTCAACATTCACAAGACMRCAGGGCCAGACGGATTACCAGGACGTGTACTGCGAGCATGCACAGACAAACTGGCAAGTGTCGTCACTGACATTTTCAACCTCTCCCTGTCTGTAATACCAACATGTTTTAAGCAGACCACCATAGTGCCTGTGCCCAAGAACAATAAAGTAACCTGCCTAAATGACTACCGATCGTTAGCACTCACGTCTGTAGCCATGAAGTACTTCGAAAGGCTGGTCATGGCTCACATCAACACCATTATCCCAGAAACCCTAGACCAACTCCAATTTGCATACCGCCCCAACAGATCCACAGATGATGCAATCTCTATTGCACTGCACACTGCCCTTTCCCACCTGGACAAAAGGAACACCTATGTGAGAATGTTATTCATTGACTACAGCTCAGCGTTCAACACAATAGTACCCTCAAAGCTCATCAATAAGCTAAGGACCCTGGGACTAAACACCTCCCTCTGCAACTGGATCCTGGACTTCCTGACGGGCCACCCCCAGGTGGCAAGAGTAGGTAACAACACATCCGCCACTCTGATCCTCAACTCATGGGGCCCTCAGGGGTGCGTGCTCAGTCCCCTCCTGTACTCCCTGTTCACTCATTACTGCACAGCCAGGCACAACTCCAACACCATCATTAAGTTTGCCGATGACACAACAGTGTTAGGCCTGATCACCGACAACGACGAGACAGCCTATAGGGAGGAGGTCAGAGACCTGGCCGTGTGGTGCCAGGACAACAACCTTTCCCTCAACGYGACCAAGACAAAGGAGATAATTGTGGACTACAGGAAAAAGAGGACCGAGCACGACCCCCATTCTCATYGAGTCTGAGGAGGCMGACAAAAACGATATACTGCTTTCTCGGGAACAGGCCCAGATCCCAGTGATTTGCGTGAAGAGGAGGCAGAGAAAAAGGGGCCGGAGGGCGGGCTGCCTTCTGAGAATTCATAGGCGATCGAATAAACCCTTCCATTCTGCTAGCAAACATGCAATCTTTGGACAATAAAATAGATGACCTACACGGAAGATTAAACTGTAATATCTTATGCTTCACGAGACGTGGCTGAACGACGACACTATCAACATACAGCTGGCTGGTTAAAGGCTGCACCGGCAGGATAGAACAGCGGCATCTGGTAAGCAAGGGGCGGTGGACTATGTATATTTGTAAATAACAGCTGGTGCACGATATCTAAGTAAGTCTCGAGCTATTTCTCGCCTGAGGTTTGTAGGCCTCCTTGCTTGCACACGCTTTTTCAGTTCTGACCACACATTTTCTATAGGATTGAGGTCAGGGCTTTGTGATGGCCACTCCAATACCTTGACTTTGTTGTCCTTAAGACATTTTGCCACAACTTTGGAAGTATGCTTGGGATTATTGTCTATTTGGATGACCCATTTGTGACCAAGCTTTAACTTCCTGACTGATGTCTTGAGAAGTTGCTTCAATATATCCACATAATTTTCCATCCGCATGATGCCATCTATTTTGTGAAGTGCACCAGTCCTCCTGCAGCAAAGCACCCCCACAACATGATGCTGCCACCCCAGTGCTTCACGGTGGGATGGTGTTCTTCGCTTGCAAGCTTCCCCCATTTTCCTCCAAACATAACGATGGTCGTTACGGCTTTCAGGTTATGTCGATATAGGACTCGTTTTACTGTGGATATAGATACTTTTGAACCTGTTGTTCTGGGATTGATTTGCACCAAAGTACGTTCATGTCTAGGAGAACGAAACACGTTCCTTTCTGAGCGGTATGACGGCTGCGTGGTCCCATGGTGTTTATACTTTGGTACTATTGCTTGTACATATGAACGTGGTACCTTCAGGCGTTTGGAAATTGCTCCCAAGGATGAACCAGACTTGTGGAGGTCTATAATTTTTGTAAACCTCCTGTGGTCTTGGCTGATTCATTTAGATTTTCCCATGTTGTCAAGCAAAGTGTCACTGTGTTTGAAGGTAGACCTTGAAATACATCCACAGGTACACCTCCAATTGACTCAAATGTGTCAATTAGCCTATCAGAAGCTTCTAAAGCCAAGACATAATTTTCTGGAATTTTCCAAGTTGTTTAAAAGGCACCAGTCCAACTTAGTGTATGTAAACTTCTGACCCACTGGAATTGTGATACAGTGAATGATAAGTGAAATAATCTGTCTATAAACAATTGTTGGGAAAATTAGATGACCTAGCCGACTTGCCAAAACTATAGTTTGTTAACAAGAAATTTGTGGAGTGGTTGAAAAACGAGTTTTAATGACTCCAACCTAAATGTAGACATTTTCCAACCTAAGTGTAGACCAAATCTGAACCAATCATAGACATCTATGTTTCACAAGTTTAGACAGCAGAGCACAATACAGTACAGTAGAGCACATCACAGTACAATACACAGTACAGTAAAGAAAAGTAGAGTATAGTACAGCATAATACAGTAGAGCACAGTAAACTGTACTGTACTCTACTGAATTAAACTATACTGTACTGTACTCTAATGAATTAACCTGTAGTATATTGTATTGCACCGTACTGTATTGCACCGTACTCTACTGTACTATACTGTAGTTTACTGAATAAAACTCTGATGTCCTGAACCGTACCATATGTACCGAACTGTGCTGTACTCTACTGTGTTTTACTGTACTAAACTTTGCAGTACTATACTGTGATGTTCAAGCCTAGACGTTTTTGATTCATTCAGATATSGATCTGGTCTGCACCGGGTAAATGTGTACTGTTTGAGAGCGGAGTGGATTCCTCAAAGTAGCAACCTTGATTACAGCGTTGCACACTCTTGGCATTCTCTCAACCAGCTTCACCTGGAATATTTTTCCAACAGTCAGAAATGTCCTTGTTTTTGAAAGAAAATCAAWTTTTTTGTCCATTAAAATAACATCAAATTGATCMGAAATACAGTGTAGACATTGTTAATGTTGTAAATGACTATTGTAGCTGGAAACGGCAGATTTTTTATGGAATGTCTCCTGTGTTCCGATGGCACGTTGTGTTAGCTAATCCAAGTTTATCATTTTAAAAAGGCTAATTTATCTTAGAAAACCCTTTTGCAATTATGTTAGCACAGCTTAAAACTGTTATCCTGATTAAAGAAGCAATAAAACTGGCCTTCTTTAGACAAGTTGGGAATCTGGAGCATTATCATTTGTGGTTCGATTACAGGCTCAAAATGGCCAGAAACAAATACTTTCTTCTAAAACTTATCAGTCTATTCTTGTTCTGAGAAATGAAGGTTATTGCATGCGAGAAATTGCCAAGAAACTGAAGATCTTGTACAACGCTGTGTACTATTTCCCTTCACAGAATAGCGCAAACTGGCCTCTAGACTCAGAATAGAAAGAGGAGTGGGGGCCCCGGTGCACAACTGAGCAAGAGGACAAGTACATTAGTGTCTAGTTTGAGAAGACACCTCACAAKTCCTCAACTGGCAGCTTCATTAAATAGTACCCRCAAAACACCAGTCTCAACGTCAACAGTGAAGAGGCGAGTCCAGGATGCTGGCCTTCTAGGCAGAGTTGCAAAGAAAAAGCCATATCTCAGACTGGCCAATAAAAAGAAAAGATGGGCAAAAGAACACAGACACTAGACAGAGGAAGATTGGGAAAAAAAGTTTTATGGACAGACGAATCTAAGTTTCAAGTGTTCGGATCCCAAACAAGAACATTCGTGAGACAGAAAAAATGAAAAGATGCTGGRGGAGTACTTGACGCCATCTGTCAAGCATGGTGGAGGCAATGTGATGGTTTGGGGGTGCTTTGGTGGTGGTAAAGTGGGAGATTTGTACAGGGAAAAGGGATCTTGAAGAAGGAAGGCTATCACTCAGTTTGCAACACCATGCCGTACCCTGTGGACGGCGCTTAATTGGAGCCAATTTCCTCCTACAACAGGACAATGACCCAAATCACAGCTCCAAACCATGAACTATTTAGGGAAGAAGCAGACAGCTGGTATCCTGTCTATAATGGAGTGGCCAGCACAGTCACCGGATCTCAACCCTATTGAACTGTTGTGGGATCAGCTTGACTGTATGGTGCGTAAGAAGTGCCCATCAAGCCAATCGAACTTGTGGGAGATGCTTCAAGGAAGCATGGGGTGAAATCTCTTCAGATTACCTCAACAAATTGACAACCAGAATGCCAAAAGTCTGCAAGGCTGTAATTGCTGCAAATGGAGGATTATTTGACGAAAGCAAAGTTTGAAGGACACAATTATTATTTCAATTAAAAATCATTATTTATAACCTTGTCCATGTCTTGACTATATTTCCTATTCATGGAAAACAAGGACATTTCTAAGTGACCCCAAACTTTTGAACGGTAGTGTATGTTGAGCACTTGGTGGCTGCTTTTCCTTCACTCCGCGGTCCAACTCATCCCAAACCATCTCAWTTGGGTTGAGGTCGGGTGATTGTGGAGGCCAGGTCATCTGATGCAGCACTYCATCACTCTCCTTCTTGGTCAAATAGCCMTTACACAGCATGGAGGTGTGTTGGGTCATTGTCCTGTTGAAAAACAAATGATAGTCCCACTAAGCGCAAACCAGATGGGATTGTGTATCGCTGCAGAATGATGTGGTCGGTGGGAACCACACATGTGGAGATCATCCATTCACCCACTCTGCATCTCACAAAGACATGGCGGTTGGAACCAAAAATCTCAGATTTGGACTCATCAGACCAAAGGACAGATTGCCACTGGTCTAATGTCCATTGCTGATGTTTCTTGGCCAAAGCAAGCCTCTTCTTCTTGTTGGTGTCCTTTAGTAGTGGTTTCTTTGCACCAATTCGACCATGAAGGCCTGATTCACGCAGCCTCCTCTGAACAGTTGATGTTGAGATGTGTCTGTTACTTGAACTACGTGAAGCATTTATTTGTCTGAGGCTGGTAACTCTAAYRAATKTATCCTTTGCAGCARAGGTAACTCTGGGTCTTCCTTTCCTGTGGCRGTCCTCATGAGAGCCAGTTTCATCATAGCGCTTGATGGTTTTTGCAACTGCACTTGGAGAAAGTTCTTGAAATCTTCTGGATTGACTGATCTTCATGTCTTAAAGTAACRATGGACTGTTGTTTCTCTTTGCTCATTTGAGCTGTTCTTGCCATAATATGGACTTGGTCTTTTACCAAATAGGGCTATCTTCTGTATACCACCCCTACCTTGTCACAACACAACCGATTGGCTCAAACACATTAAGAAGGAAAGAAACTCCTCAAATKAACTGTTAACAAGGCACATCTGTTAATTAAAATGCATTCCAGGTGACTATCTCATGAAGCTGGTTGAGAGAATGCCAAGAGTGTGCAAAGCTGTCATCAAGGCAAAGGGTGGCTGCTTTGAAGAATCTCAAATATATATATATTTTTGATTTGTTGAACAGTTTTATGGTTAGTACATGATTCCATGTGTTATTTCATAGTGTTGATGTCTTCACTATTATTCTACAATGTAGAAAATAGTAAAAATAAAGAAAAACCCTWGAATGAGTAGGTGTGTCCAAACTTTGACTGGTACTGTATGTACAGTTGAAATTTGGCCATAGAATCAATATCTATTTTCACCTTTCATTCAGCACGTAAAATGCACCTGATTTCAACATCCGTAAAATATGTATCTGTAAAATACGTATTTTCTATGTCCGTAAAATATGTATTTTCACATCCAGAATATATGTATTTTTAACGTCCACAAAATACGTATTTGCGATGTTTAGAAAAGGCGTATTTTCGATATCCGGAAATAGGTATTTGTTACATCCGGAAAATACGTCTTTCACTTTTCATTCTGCACCTAGAACGCACCTGACGTCGACATCTGGAAAATACATCTAAGACATATTTTCGACATATTTTGCTTACTGGGAAAATTGCTTCATGGAGTTTAGTTTAGTCAGCTAGGGGGTATATTGCTTTTTGACATTGACTCTCTTCCTTCATGGGTTGATCTGAAACTGAACAGGACAGGTAAAACAACTTCCTTTAAGAATACATCATATTTATTTCACTTATCAAATGTTTTCCGATCAGAGCAGATGAAGGAGAGGACATAAAAGGAGGAATCAACGAGGCTATTGAGATGTATCCCAAATATGAACGGTTCTCTTCCTCTCTGATTGGATTCCAGTCATCTTTAGGCTGCCSGAGCTCGCTTTCGATTTGACAAGACGGGGTTCAAGTAAACGGAGGGGAGGGGTCTGAGGGTGGAGTAAAGAAAAAAACAAAGACAATCCTCACCAAACGCCATCTTGAAACTGTGGCACTGGTCACAGAAGAGGAAAACGTTGAGGATACTGCACGCTTGGGAAAATGCTGTACTGCCGTTCTTGTCTTGGATACGCTCATGACTTGACAGCAGCGTGTTGACAAAACGAATTAACTGTTGATCTCATGTGTGTTTCCCAACGACGTTTCTGATTAAATCTTGGTTGCTCCAAAGCTGCAATTGGATACGATTTTTACAGACACTGGTTGCCAGCTTTTACCGTATGCATAACTAGCTCGCAAAAGTCAACGGACAGAACACGTTGCAATCCATTGGGAAGGGAAAATACAATGTTTCTGTTTGGAATCGGATTATGCGCTAGCATAACGTTAACGTTACATTTTGGAAGGTGAAGACAGCGTTGTGAGGACCAAGAAATTAGATGTATCAAATATAACGTTAGTCCACGACATGTGGTGTATTAAACGTCTTATTTAGCTAGCTAACGTTAGATAATTTACGATAACTCGCAAACGAAGTACTTTAAACTACCTGATGCTAACTAACGTACACATTTTAAGATTGAGGGTTAATTAGCTATGTTCCATGGCATTGTTGCTAAATTTACCTGGTTTAGTCTAATTAGGTGAAATAACAATGTTAAACAATTGGAAATCGTTAGTAATATTGCTAGCTACTAGTAGTACTGTAACATGCTAACTAACGTTAGATGGATCGTTAGACCAACCTGCAACAAGTCAGTCAATAGCTATGGTTTTAACCATTTGGTAGTCTCTAGCTAGCTACACAAGTATCACCTCTTCCATATTTGTGGACATAATTCGTCAGGACCTTCAACTGTGTAACGTAGTAGCAAGCCTCTTGGCTGGCCAGTGGATATTTTGGAGTGGGTCTACTCAACAAACACCTGTCAGCTGGAAAGTCAGTGTCAATACCACACTATGTTGTTGACAATACTAGCTTGCAAACTAGCTGGCTAGTTACGTTAGTCTTTTTTTTTGTTGCACAGACCTTCATAACACACAGTGGAGGAGCAAACCTTTGCAGCTGTGTGTTGTGTTTATTTCACGGAAATAAAAGGATTTCAATTGGATTGAAAATGGGAGCCGCTAGCGAGCTGGCGTTTGCTGTTTTTCTCATCTCGTTTTCCTCAGGTGGGTGGATATCTGTTGGTACAATAACTGGCTTTGTATGTATGGTTGTGTTAGAAATACTGTACTACTATACACAGTCAATGATAAAATGCGCCTTGGCCTTTGACAGTGACACTTGCCTCGTTTTAAAGTTTATTACACTTTGCTTGAACAGAGATCCGATTTGTTTGTCTTTCTCACTAACAMGTATGCTGACACCTGTAATGTAAAAAGGCAATTTGTTGCATGGCAAACAGGCTGTGCAACAGCGGTAGTAGTGATTGAATACTTTAATGCACTTGGGTGTCTTCTCAGTCAGGGCCTTGTATTAGTGGGAAGGTATCTCTTGATTCATAATGTAAGAGGAATCACTGTGTGTGGATATACCTGGAATATGCCTTTTCCTCAGTGTGTGCAGCATTACATTTCCAGTGCACCAAGACCACTAACAAAACAAAACAAAACATGAAGAAGCATCCATGGTGCTGTCATCTGAGGGGAACTAGCCGTAAATCACATACGAGGCAATCTACCAATTTGTGGAGTGTTAACTGTGGTTATTGTGTTATACTTTGTATTCTATGTCATATAGAAGCTTCTCAGGAAAACGYAACACTTTATTTCATGAGGATAGGACTTTTAGGATTTTTAGGATCTTATTTTCAAGTGATTGGAAAAGGTCGAAAGGTTGTGGACTGGTCAATGTTAATCCCTAGTCAATAATGGCACTAAATCGCCTGTCTGTATCCTTACATTCAACATGTTGTTTTTTCCCCAATAAGATAGGGTGGTCATATTGTTATGACATTTTTAGGGCTGGTGTAGAACAGAGATGATTCAAGCAAATTGTATTAAATTAAAATGCAATATTATGCAAATGTWGCACTTAATATGCAAATGGWGAAGTATGGCGTACATAATAGAGTAACATAAGACCAATATTTTAAGGTAGGTTGGTCATATTAACAAATGATCCTGCTTTATGAAAAACTGAGATTGTGTAACAATATGAACCAATTTATGACATTAGAATGCAACTTTTTATACTACTTTATGCAAGGTATATACGTAATATGCTAATTAGTATGTACATAATGTGAGAGATACAGCATGTTAAGCTCATTCATTTTAAGTAAAATGTTCATATTGTTATGTTTTATGCAGAACTGGGAGGTTGTAACATTTTAATAAAGCAATACCAAATATATATATTTTTAAATTGGGAATTGTAAAGTTCCATTCACTTAAATGTTTTAAAAACAATTACGCTTCTGCTCTTACACCTTTTTAAGCTATCAAACTAACTTTAAAAATGAGTACGTGGGTGCATGTGTGTGCATATTTATGGTACCAGTCAAACGTTTGGACACGCCTACTCATTCAAGGGTTTTCTTTATTTTTACTATTTACTAAGAAATCAAGCTATGAAATAACACATGGAATCATGTAGTAACCAAAAAAGTGTTAAACAAATCAAAATATATTTTATATTTGTGATTCATCAAAGCAGCCACCGTTTGCCTTGATGTCTTGGCATTCTCACAACCAGCTTCATGAGGTAGTCACCTGGAATGCATTTCAATTAACAGGTGTGCCTTGTTAAATTGTGGAATTTCTTTCCTTCTTAATGTGTTTGAGCCAATCAGTTTTGTTGTGACAAGGTAGGGCTGGTWTMGAGAAGAWAGCCCTATTTTTGGTAGAAGACCAAGTCCATATTATGTTAAGAACAGCTCAAATAAGCAAAGAGAAACGGCAGTCCATCATTACTTTAAAACATGGTCAGTCAATCCGGAAAATTTCAAAACGTTTAGAGTTTCTTCAATTGCAGTCGGAAAAACCATCAAGCGCTATGATGAAACTGGCTCTCATGAGGACCGCCACAGGAAAGGAAGACCCAGAGTTACCTCTGCTGCAAGGGATAAGTTAATTAGAKTTACCAGCCTCAGAAATTGCAGCCCAAATAAATGCTTCACAGAGTTCAAGTAACAGACACATCTCAACATCAACTGTTCAGAGGAGACTGCGTGAATCAGGCCTTCGTGGTYGAATTGCTGCAAAGAAACCGGTACCTCCTGTATATAGCCTCGCTGCTGTTATTTTACTGCTGCTCTTTAATTGTTTATTAATTTGATTTCTTATCTATTTTTTACCTAACACTTATTTTTCTTNAAGGTCTACACCTGTTGTATTCGGCGCATGTGACAAATAACATTTGATTTGGACTAAATTTGTTTAACACTTTTTTTAGTTACTACATGATTCCATATGTGTTATTTAATAGTTGTGATGTCTTCACTGTTATTCTACAATGTAGAAAATAGTAATAAAAAATAAAKAAAGAAAAGCCCTTGAATGAGTAGGTGTGTTCAATCTTTTGACTGGTACTCTATGCATGTATTTATAAAACCTGAATGTTTTATTTCATTTTATGAGGCTTTGCTTCAAAGCTGCCTATAGGCAAACTCTGACCATGGAAACTGGGAGGCAATTMTTTTATAAAGACTTCATAGGCGGCACATGAGTTTCAAGTTTGAGGAAGCTTACAATTTATCCAACCATTTCCACTGTTCTGCGTGCCAGTAATGATTTTCATATGCGCATTTTTGTGGAACAAATCATTGCCTATATCTTCGCCACACACCCCTCTTCTTGTCGCAACATTTCAAAGCTGCAATATGTAACTGTTTGGGCTACCTGACCAAATTCACATAGAAATGTAAGTATATAGATATGTCATTCTCATTGAAAGCAAGTCAAAGAAGTGATAGATCTGTTCTATGTGCACTATTTCTATGCTTCCTGTTTTTGTTGCGTCTTTTTACTTTTTGTACACCAGCTGCAAATAACCAATATTTTTGGTTATTGAAAAGACATTTCACAGCTTAGTGCACCTTTTTAAAATTATACTCAAGTCACATTTTCACACACATTTTAGATGCTTGTCACTGACAGCCGCAACTCAATAATCAGCTAGGCCTATTGCCACGCACGCTGCCCTAATTGCGGACTTCCCAAATAGGCATAGGCCTACGAGCTTGTGATTTGAGACAATACACTGTTTGTTTTTTTAAGAAGCTAATGATTCTCGATTCCTCTGCGGCTAAGTCATGCTTTCTGGTGAAGTATTTTGAATAATATGATTTATTTTAGCATATTTATTTCATATAAACTTTTAAACTTTATTTTGTTGTCCAGAAGCCAAAGGCACAATCCTAGTCATATTTGCAACCCATCCTAGTTATTGCATCTTTAGATTCACTGTTTTGTAAGTTTTTAACAGATATTGTAATCTCTGTCACATATGGAAGCGCCATCAGGTGCGCTGTTTAGAATGGTGTTTTCCCGCAAATTGCATTTTGGCAAATGTTTCAAAATAATGTTTTATTGGCTGTTTATTACATGAGTTGCATGTTCTGTTAAGATGCGTTACCAGAATTTAAATGCGATTTCTGTCTTGCCTAGTTAAATAAAGGTTAAATACTTTAAAAATGGGTTATGCACCCAATGGCCGGTTAATTTAAATCTCCCCGGGTCACGTTGTTCGGCGYCACATTTTCCTAACCGAAACCCTGATACAGCCACTGCAGAGCAGCGCTGCCTCTTGCACAGAGCGTTACCTCAGCGAACGGCGTCAAGCCAACACTCCCTCATACAGCTAGCTAGCATCTTGTCATGAGAACAGGTGGCAACATGTGAATTTTGACATATCTCTGACACCCCATACACCAAAATGTAGATACAAAGCTCTACTTTGTAACCTGTTGTGTTTTTTAGTGTCTCTGAAAACAGCTGAATGACCGAAGCGAAGAAAAAACATTTAACCGTATATTTCAGTCCAAGGACGTCTGTTGACCGTAAAACACCCTCAGAACGTTCCCATACTTGTTGGCAATACAATGTCACATTAATCTTACTCTGGAAGAGTGAGTAATACCTATGGCAAAGAACAAATATGAGCACAGGGGTTTCATGAAGGCKGTCCCACAGATTTGACCGTTTTCAGCAGGCACTTTACATTTGGGCTCATCACGTAAATAAAACGTACATTATTGGGATTTTTAGACATGGTTAACTTCCACGTTCATGTTTTCAAATGATTTAATGTATTTTAACGACCACATTTAGTGAAAGTGCATTTGATTACGCATAGCGTCCGCTGTTYGTCCTGTCACCTAAACACCCTCCATTTTGCCAGCTGAGTACCCACTGTCAATATATAGTATCTTAGATGGGAAATACCATCCTGACCTGTACTGTTTTGTCATACTGTGGCATCACATAACCTCTAGGCCTATACTGGACATGCAAAATAAAACCATGAATGAGAAAAGGTGCCATACCGAACTTAATGTAAAGTTATTTTAAGTTGGTCCTCATTCCATTGGGGTCTATATGTTTTTGTCTGGTGGTGGTGGGCCTCGTGCATCTTTGTCTCATTTAATTTAGACAACATCTTGCTGACTTTAGACTATATGGAATTAAATGCAGAATCCTCACTGGGGAGCAAGCTGCCTAGATAATCYTGTATCCTTTTGAAAGCTGCTGCTGCCCTTACAGATTTGTCGGTCAAGCAGTGTTTCCCCTATATTCATTTAGCAGCTGAGACGCGCTTTTAAAGGGATAGTCATTGGCTCAATGACTGGAAGTCTATGCGAACAGCTACCCCTGCTACCTTTGCCGCCACTGCTGAAAAAAAMCCTAGGGGAAACACTGTCAAGGTTATATTTTCAAGGTTTGATGACATGTAAAAGTATTAACTATTCTGGCCAACTTACACATTTACATTGTTTCGTCTACATCTTTCGTTCTGTGTTAAACCTGAATGAATATCTGTCACTAAACGTGGGTGTTTGTATACTGAAGTGAGTAGGAATTATGAGGACAGTAAATATGCATACCCTAGACCCTGAAGAAAGTACTGCAGTGTGACGCTCAATAAAGAATTCAAATGGTGTTGCCTCAAACAGTCCTTTTGATTCTGATTTGGGACAAAGGCCCATGTAGAGTTTGATCCTCTTTAAAACAAGGCTAAAGAGGTTAGGCTACACAGCCATATGCTGAGGGTAAAGTAGCTTAAACCCTCAGCTCAAAAATGTGTAATGACTTATGTTGGCTTCACCAAAGCCAAGCAACAGCACTATAATTGAATCTCACTCATCTTGACATGTCATGTACAGTAATACAGACATGCTCTGCTGGACTGTAGATTTGTTACTTAAACTGAAACCAAACTCCGCTCTGACTGACTGAAGTGGTTGAGGTTTGGTGTCCTCGGTGTGGGATAATAAACCGCTCAAATGCTGTCGCTCGCCTGCCCATGGCCCATTCCTTTCCAGGCTTTGGATCCGGTTCAGGTTACCTGCTGCCTCGCTCTCTAGAGTCTGGACTTGGGTTCAAATAGTATTTGAAATCATGCAAGCCTAATCTGTGTTTGATTAAGCTTGCCTGGTGCATCAGGGCCAATGGAATAGTCCCCTAAGTGCAAACTCCACTCCATTTCATATACTCCAGGCAGGCTCAAGTAAACACTCAAATACTATTTGAACCCAGGTCTGCTAGCGTCCCTCGGAGTCTCCAGGGAACCCTGGAGGCCCCAGAGCGGAGCCCAGGCATTCCTCACCGTGTCAGTTAGTGAAAAAGAGCATGCTCCCACCCCCACCAGGGCTCATGTTGACACTGTCAACCACCAGCAACCCAAACCAGACTAGAGAAATGATGAAGCCAGACAGATGTAGCAGGCCTAGGTCTCCCCCTTCCCCTCACAGGCTCCATTAGGTMCAGGCTTCAGGATGGATGGCACAGCTGGAGAACATCTCCTTAGTTTTGGCTAGCACAGTTTTTGAGAAGCAAGGGGAGTTGCACTAAAGGTCTTCACATGTCCAAAAATGTTGAACTCGTTCCAAACTTTTACAGTTTGTTATTTGGGTTAAACTCTTTCTCTCATCTGCAATATTTTGGTCGCTCACAGTTTAAGGAGCTGCTGGAGTTGACTGGCACTGTGTCCCAGTTTCCTTCTTGTGTCCTTCCTGAATAATTAGGGMCCTTTAAAAATCTGTGATGCGGACAGAATCACGGAATCCAGACATTAAAACTGAATTCAACAATATTCAAAAATGTGTTGAACTTAGTAGGAAAACCACTAAATGCAAGCCGAGATCTACCGCTTAGATTTTCTTTTAMCATGACTTAAGAAACGTAAGCCTATGCAATATTAACCAATTAAAAACAGTAATGTAGCAATGAGGTTTGTGCAGTAAACTGTAGACTATAAACTATACATTATCACCGCATATTGGCTTTGCTTGAACTGCCCTGCCAATGCATTGTTGTTCGGGCCATTTAAAAAAATATATATTTGAGGTAGCCTATATTATCACACTGGTAATATATCGGTTGTTGTATTACTTTTGAAACACAGCTGAGTGAGCATACATTTAAATAATTAGCTTTTTTATTTTACTGGGCTGATGGTGCCTGCATCTGATGGTCATTCATTCTCAGCAGAGGTAGAGAGCCGCAGACTGAGTGTCCGCCACTCAACATCCCTCCGCTCTCCCTTTCCTTCACTGACACTGACCAAAAAGGCACACCGTCTTCCAGCTGATGGCAACTCGAGTCGCACCGCATTATTTCTGCCTCATGCACAAATTAATGTTGCTACGCCTATGAACAGAGAAAGTGAAATATTCCTTGATATTAACAAAGACCCAAGCCGCTAATAATAACAACAACGCAAGCCGAAGGGAACTCGCTGGTCACTCTAACAGAGTTCCTCTGTGGGGATGGGAGAACCTTCCAGAAGGACAACCATCTGTGGCCAGATGGAAGCCACTCCTCAGTAAAGGGTATTTGGAGTTTGCCAAAAGGCACCTGAAGGACTCTCAGACCATGAGAAACAAGATTCTCTDGTCTGATGAAACCAAGATTGAACTCTTTGGCCTGAATGYCAAGCGTCACTTTTGGAGGAAACCTGGCAMCATCCCTACGGTGAAGMATGGTGGTGGCAGCATCATGCTGTGGGGATGTTTTTCAGCGGCAGGGAATGGGAGACTAGTCAGGATCGAGAGAAAGATGAACAGATCAAAGTACAGAGAGATCCTTGATGAAAACCTACTCCAGAGCTATCAGGACCTCAGTCTGGGGCGAAGGTTTACCTTCCAACAGGACAACGACCCTAAGAACACAGCCAAGACAGCGCAGCGACGCTCCCCATCCAACCTGACAGAGCTTGAGAGGATCTGCAGAGAAGAATGGGAGAAACTCCCCAAATACAGGTGTGCCAGGCTTGTAGCGTTATACCCAAGAAGACTCGAGGCTGTAATCGCTGCCCAAAGGTGGTTCAACAAAGTACTGAGTAAAGGGTCTGAGTACTTATGTAAATGTTATATTTCAGTAGGATTTAAATCAATTTGCAAACATTTCTAAAAACCTGTTTTTGCTTTGTCATTAGGGGATATTGTGTGTAGATTGATGAAAGATATATATATATATATATATATTTGTAATCCATTTTAGTTTAAGGCTGTAACAAAGTGGAAAAAGTCAAGGGGTCTGAATACTTTCCGAATGCACTGTATACGGGGAGAGTTGATAATTTCATAACAAGGACAACAATCACTTTTTCTACCTGCACTGAACGGTTGAAGCAGGAGGAAAGTAAACCTTCCAATCGGTCTTAACCCGATTGGAAGGTTGGAAGGTAGAATATATGAATATATTCATTATGCTATTTCATAGCTCATTTTTGGAGATAAATACTGATACATTACTAGCTCAAACTCTTTGAACCTGCAGAAATGACTAATTAGTAATAATTATAATTTTTACATTTGTACAGCATTATAGAAGAATAATCTTAGTGCATAAAATACAAGTTAAAAAAAATCACATTTATACTGAACAAAAATAGAAACAGAACATGCAACAAGTTCAATGGTTTTACTGAGTTACAGTTCATATAAGGAAATCAGTCAATTTAAATAATTTCATTAGGCCCTAATCTATGGATTTCACGACTGGGCAGGGGTGGGCCTGGGAGGGCATAGACCCACACACTTAGGAGCAAGGCCCACCCTCTGGGGAGCCAAGTCCAGCCAGTCAGAATGATTTTYCCCCCCACAAAACAGCTTTATTACAGACAGAAATACTCCTCAGTTTCATCAGCTGTCCGGGTGGCTGGTCTCAGACGATCCTGCAGGTGAAGAAGCCGGACGTGGACGTCCTGGGGTGGCGTGGTTACACRTGGTCTGCGGTTGTGAGGTCGGTTGGACGTACTGCCAAATTCTCTAAAGCGACTTTGGAGGCGGCTTATGGTAGAGAAATTAACATTCGATTCCCTATCAACAGCTCTGGTGGACATTCCTGCAGTCAGCATGCCAATTATACGCTCCCTCAACTTGACATCTGTGGCATTGTGTTGTGTAACAAAACTGCACATTTTAGAGTGGCCTTTTATTGTCCCCAGCACAAGGTGGACCTGTGTAATGATCATGCTGTTTAATCAGCTTCTTGGTATGCCACACCTGTCAGGTGGATGGATTATCTTGGCAAAGGAGAAATGCTCACTAACAGGGATGTAAACAAATGTGTGCACAAATATTGAGAGAAATAAGCTTTTTGTGTACGTATGGARCATTTCTGGGATCTTTTATTTCAGCTCATGAAACATGGAACCACCACTTTGTTGCGTTTATATTTTTGGTCAGTATAGAACCGTCTTGAAAGGGAAGGATGCACTTCCTATATTCTGTCAATTGGCGGAGTTACACCCACTTACAGTGGCAAGAAAAAATATGTGAACCCTTTGGAATTACCTGGATTTCTGCATAAATTGGTCATCAAATTTGATCTGATCTTCATCTAAGTCACAACAATAGACAAACATAGTGTGCCTAAACTAATAACACACACATTTTCTTCCTTCTCTATATTGAATACATCATTTAAACATTCACAGTGTAGGTTGGAAAAAGTAAAAAGACTTCTCCAAAGCTAATTGGAGTCAGGAGTCAGCAAACCTGGAGTCCAATCAATGAGACAAGATTGGAGATGTTGATTAGAGCTGCCTTGCCCAATAAAAAACACTCACAAAATGTGAGTTTGCTGTTCACAAGAAGCATTGCCTGATGTGAACCATGCCTCGAACAAAAGAGATCTCAGAAGACCTAAGATTAAGAACTGTTGACTTGCATAAAGCTGGAAAGGGKTACAAAAGTATCTCTAAAAGCCTTCATATTCATCAGTCCACGGTAAGACAAATAGTCTATAAATGGAGAAAGTTCAGCACTGTTGCTACTCTCCCTAGGAGTGGCCGTCCTGCAAAGATGACTGCAAGAGCACAGCACAGAATGCTCAATGAGGTTAAGAAGAATCCTTGTGTCAGCTAAAGACTTAAAKAAATCTCTGGAACATGCTAACATCTCTGTTGATGAGTCTATGATATGTAGAACACCACACAAGAATGGTGGTCATGGTAAGAAGCCACTGCTGTCCAAAAAAAACATTGCTGCATGTCGGAAGTTCGCAAAAGTGCACCTGGATGTTCCACAGCGCTACTGGAAAAATATTCTGTGGACAGATGAAACTGCAGTTGAGTTGTCATTTTGCAGTTTATCAAGATGTTTTGCAGGAGAATGTAAGGCTATCTGTCGGCTAATTGAAGCTCAACAGAAGTTGGGTGAYGCAACAGGACAACGACCCAAAACACAGAAGTAAATCAACAACAGAAGGGCTTCAACAGAAGAAAATACGCCTTCTGGATTGAGATGCTGTGGCATGACCTCGAGAGCAGTTCACACCAGACATCCCAAGAATATTGCTCAATTGAAACAGTTTTGTAAAGAGGAATGGTACAAAATTCCTCCTGACCATTATGCAGATCTGATCCTCAACTACAGAAAACCTTGCTTGAGGTTATTGCTGCCAAAGGAGGTTCAACCAGTTATTAAATCCAAGGGTTCACATACTTTTCCCACCCTTCACTGTGAATGTTTACACTGTGTTCAATAAAGAAATGAAAACGTATACTTGTTTGTGTGTTATTAGTTTAAGGAGACTGTGTTTGTTGTGACCTAGATGAAGATCAGATCACATTTTTATGACAAATTTATGCAGAAATCCAGATATTTCCAAAGGTTTCACATACTTTTTCTTGCCACTGTATGTACTGTACACAGAGTTATGGTAAGACGTGTGCATAATTAGGCTAAGGTTACCGTTAGTAARCCATGAGTTTCACTTTCAGCCCACTGCAATTTTCTCAGCGCTCAGGACTCGGGAGGCCTGAAGTAAAAAGGGCTTAGTCCTAAGTGTAATTAATGTGTCCTGCAGATTTTGCCTTATGCTTCGCAGGACTGCAGTAGTCTAGACAGACTGGCTTCGCTTAGATCCAGGCTGATTAAAACTGGTTCTACATTTATCATGTTCTTATTTCAAGTCTCTCAAGACTATTTTTTTTTCCCCCTTGCTCTTTTTGCTCCCGATAAGATTTTTCATGCCTTGCCATTATCAGGTTCTTTCCTTCTCCCTCCCACTGACTCAGCCCCCAAAGCACAAAGGGAAGTSTGTTGTAGGGAGATGGGTTATATGTATCTGCTSCTTGTTGAACAGACAGGTTGATTTGCTTCCAGTAGGCTAATGCACACTAAATGGTTAGATGGGGACCAATTACTAATAACCATGGCCTATTTAAATACCTATTTGAAAATGTAGGCTTTTCCTGTAGAACATGAACACTGTGCAGGTAGGTCTTTTCGAGCCCTGTGGATGAAAGAAGCAACAGAGTACACTAGTGTAGTAAGAGATGCTGGCAAAGACCTTTTTAATCAACTAGGTCCCAAGTAGGCCTGAAACGGCCCTCTCTGCTAAATAGTCCTAGCTATAGGTGGTTGKGAGCAGTCATTTTCTTTTACRYGGTTGAATTGCTCTGAAGATAAGCATGGAATTTTGCTTTCCCTATTCTCTTCTGGTCATAAATWATTCTYACCACAATYTTCCTCAAGATAATTCCAGACAATTTAGCTAGCTGGGGTTAGTGCCCTTACCCCAACCCCCTGCCCCTACACCCAACACTGYTGAGGATAATTAGCTGTTTAAAATGGTATTTCCTTCCTGTAGAATAAACTGTAAGAATGTACACTATGCACAGAGCTGGCTGTAGCCTATAAGGCTGGCGCAGGGCTCTGGAATATTGGTGCCTGTACAGTAGACTAGTCCATTGGGTGCCCTGAATGCTGTAGCCTTGGCCGTAAGCAAAGCAACTGGCCATCAGCAGTATAATTGAAGTGGAGACTGATAGGCTGTCGGACATTCCAGCAAGGATTAAGGRGATTGGATGCTGTTGCTGAGTTKGCTGGTTTTACTGGCCTGTATGGAAAGACCGCAGGCTTTGTGACCGGGTCTGGCTAGCGACTAACCGGTTCAGTGTGCTTTGTTTGAAGTCAGTATCAACTTATTATGAATAGAGAAATGATTTATATTTAATTAAACCAAAAGGATACATAAGCCATTTCCAAGTATCGTTAGTTGCTACTTAAGTCACTAGAGATGCTGCTCGACATTTGGCTGTAAGCGGCTGATTCCAAGGGTCCAGCATCCCTCACCCTGTCACAGTAAAGAGATTACACCAAGCAGGCAGAGGGGAGAGCAATGTTCCTCCTGATGGGCTACAGTGGCACTTCTACTGTATATTATATAACTGTAACCCAATCCCTGGAAACCAGCCGCATAGGGGCCGTGTGTGTGTGTGTGTGTGTGTGTGTGTGTGTGTGTGTGTGTGTGTGTGTGTGTGTGTGTGTGTGTGTGTGTGTGTGTGTGTGTGTGTGTGTGTGTGTGTGTGTGTGTGTGTGTGTGTGTGTGTGTGTGTGTTGCAGCAGCAGGGTGCACAACCACATGATTCCGCCTGCAGTGAGTCTCCTGTCTCTCTAGTCATTGCATAATGCAAGCTGGCCGATAGTCAGCAGCAACCCTACACTGCAGCAGTTGCAGCTGTGTAGCTAGGCACTCCTGTCCCTCAGCCACATCACAGAGAGAGAAACGAGGCCCAGTGTTTTTCCATAGCTCCTCCTATGTCGTTGATCATGGCAGAACCTGGGCATGTTATTCAGTGGGTGCAATGTCCAGGATATAGGAGCTATATCTGTAGTCTCAATCGCCAGACTCCGGGTCCTCCACAGCGGCTGTGGTGAGAGACTAGTAGATCTGTAATGCATAGAACAGAACCAACGTTTTTTCTTAATCAGATAACGCTGCATCTTCATACTCGAGCTGGTTGTAATTGTGCAATACAGTTATTGGGTTGAAGGAGTCAACTGAGTGTAACTGAGTAGTAACAAGTGGTTCTAGAAGTTGAACACTCCCTGGTGTCAGTAGAGCTGTTAGCTGTTTAAGGGACCCCTCTCTACACCCCATATCTTTTCCTGCCAGTTGTTGTTGGTATTGTAATATGATGCCCCGGTACTCTCGACATAGCTGAGAAGAGAAAGAAAAACTATTTCTTCAGGTGTCTGCTGTTCTGCTTCTTGACACTGCTTTATTTAYCTAAACTGGACTCTAAAAATGCCTGACGTAAAGGGTTTTCCTAACGTCACGTGAAAGAAAGCATGATGGTCCTGGGAAAAGAAACATTAGGCTATATATAATTATGTCATTACAATTAGTGCTGACTCTGTAGGATCTCAGCTATGCAGAAGTGAGCAGTGTTCCAACCATGCAGCTCTAATGGGGCCTGGTCACTAGTAGTGCACTATATAGGGAAAAGGGTGCTAATGGCGATGCTTCCTACGTATAAGCTACGAACCTCGGCAGCTGCTGTGCCTCCAATCAGACAAACAGCTGGCTGTAATTGCCCCAATTGTTCAGTTTGACAGACTGCAACAAGTCACTCTTCCAGCTAGAAAGTTGTAGTAGTAAAAGCTGCTCCTGGTCAACTGCAGAGAACCTGGGTTGTATTCAGTAGGAACAAAACGCTAGAACAAGATCCTAAGTAACTGAGTGAAACGGGGAGGTAGTATCTGAACTTGTCCAATGAGTATTTCTCAACCCATGTCCACTACTCTCCTCACCAAGCCAGTGGTAAGTCTCGTGAGACCTCTGCACTCTTGTCTTTGGCTAGCTCCAGTGCTTTTGGAGGTAAAATCATTACTGTTTAACTTCTTGCCATTCCTGTACGCTAGCAGCATTGCCTGAGGGGAGGTTACCTGAAGGCTTGGTAAGCTGAACATTAAATTGATTCAGGACTGATCTACACTCCAGCTACTGAGAAACATTAGTGACGCTGCAGAAACTGGCTAGCCTGAGAGCCTACCTGTGGAACCTAAGACTTTCTTTTCAAAAGAACCATATTTCTGACCTCAAAACCTGTCTTTTAGGGACAGTCCCCCCTGCCAGTCCCTCACAGAGTGGTACGTGCTAGAGACCAAGTCCCTGATGTTGGATCATCTCTCGTCTCTTAGTTCCATCTAAGTTATGGCTTCATCCGTCAGTTACTTTTAAATCACAAAGAAAAGGTGAAGGCAGCAGCCAGTACTCTGTTAAAACCCTTATTCAGGTTCTCCTGACTGGTGCAGCGGTCTAAGGCACTACTTCGCAGTGCTTGAGGTGTCACTACAAACCCGGGTTCGATCCCAGGCTGTGTCGCAGCCGGCTGCGACTGGGAGACCCATGAGGCGGCGCGGGAGGGTTAGGGGAGTGTTTGACCGGCCTGGATGTTTGACCGGCCTGGATGTACTTGTCCCATCGTGCTCTAGCGCCTCCTTGTGGCAGGCTGGGAGCATGCACGCTGACTTTTGTCGCCAGTTGTACGGTGTTTCCTCCGACACATTGGTGCTGCTGGCATCCGGCTTAAGCGAGCAGTGTGTCAAGAAGCAGTGCGGCTTGGCAGCGTCGTGTTTCGGAGGACGCATGGCTCTTGACCTTCGCCTCTCCCGAGTCCGTACGGGAGTTGCAGCAATGGGACAAGACTGTAACTACCAATTGGATGTCACGAAATTGGGGAGAAAAAGGGGTAAAAATACGTTCTTCACTCCAGTTTAACCTGGAGTGACCCCTGAAATCAGTCCATTGTAAAGACTGGTGTGTTGTACTCTGGGAGCGACTGAATTAATGACTCACTGGCGATTTCTCAAATGAATTCCCTTTCACTCCGTCTTAGCGCTGGGCATCATCACGAGAACAGGGATTGTTTTTTTTTAAGGGTAAAGATGCACCCAGCTTGAAGCAATTCTGTGTGGAGTTTATTTGCGTTCTGTAGGCCAATCTCTCACAAAATCAACCAGCGAATCGTCAATAATCATTATTCGTTAGGATATTTGCTCTGTGTCTTTGTGCCGATTTAATATTCTTGCAAGATTCCAACATCATAACCTACGGTCTCTGAACAAACGCATCCCAGCTAATCATTTTAATCTCTGCTTACGGCAGTTAGTAAATGATTTATTTAATTTCGTCAACCACATGAGCAATTCCACCCTGTGCTGTGACTATGCCAAGTGTTTAATGAATAGTTTGGTTTACACACACGGCGGTACAGGAGGTCTCCCATGCAGGGCCAGTTCCTGACRTAAGAGACATAAGGGGCATTTCTGTGAGGTTATAAGGAACTCAGTCTGGGTCTCAACTTACTGTTGAGAGTAAGAATAATAGAATGCACAAGGTGCAATTTCAAAATGTGGTTGTGTATCAGCAGTTTTTCTCTTACGTCACTCAGTTAGTCATGTCGACTAACAATTTTTAGATTGGTAGTTAGTCTGGCCAGCTATCCAAACTTGTATTAATCATGGCCGAATACCGACCGGGCACCTGCCCAGGGGCCATGATCTCTACGGGGGCCACATTGATTTTGTTAGTCATTCTCATTCAGATATATTAACATGGCATAAGCCATTACAAAATGTGTAGAATTGCCTCAAATCTTCAGATGCTGCTCTCTCTCACGCTCTCACTATCGCTCTCTCGCCCATCCATCCATGCTGCCTTGTCTGTCTCTCAGACCCGTCCCAGAGTCACTGGACTGAACGGAGCTCTTTAACTCTGAAGTGCTCCGGGCCTCAAGCTCATATGATTACCTTCTCAGTCCCAGCATCACCTTTTGGTTTCTGGACAGGCAGCAAGTCAGGCAGGCAGGGTGTCGGGGAGCCTTTGGTGAGGCTGCCAAGTCCAGACTCACTCCCTGTACTGTAGTCCACCAGCCTGCCAGTCAGTCAGTGTGCTGTACATAAAAGGCAATGGCCCTGTCTATCTAAACCACGACATTTGATTGCATTTCGGTTGAGTGGGGAATGGGAGGTCGTCTGGTGGGCAATGTTCACTTTGCATCTGCTTGTACTGAAAGTAGCCAATTAATGTTCCCTTGACCTTAGTTAATGTTTATACTGTGGGCATGTTTCAGTACATTTAAGGACAAAGATGTTCTCCAAGCTAGAAATGGAGGGCACTCAGGGCAGAGTGATAGTTAGGCTACACTGAGCAGGAGGCAAATCAGAGTAAGCATTGTTGTGAGCAACGCTGGTCTCTCTCCATGTACAGTAGTAGTASYACCATGTCTTCTGTAGCGCAAAGACCTCTGTATATTGACATTTCCTCCGACATTGTGTTATCTTAACACTTCAACTACACCTCATTCTAACAAGGGATCATGAGTTGACAGAAGTTTGCGGGTTAGCTCATTGTAAACCTGCGGTGAGGGATGTTTTTGTTAGGTCTGAATGCCTGGCTCTCGAGTGTTGTTTTGGCTAACCACAAAAACCGGCTCCGATTATGATGAGGCTTGAAACCATATGGTTCCTCCAGGCTAGTTTCGCAAAGTGTTGTGACTATTTTGTTACATGCTTTGTGGATTACATTGATTCCCGGCGGATGACTTTTGTTAAACAGAAGGATGAACTACTTTAATTGAAAACATGTCACACGTATCTGTTCTGTTTAACAGAGGCTTGTGGTTAGGAATGGTTTGGTTTTAAACAGTGAGCCTGGACTGCAGTCATTCTGTAGTTCCTCCTCTGAACTTCAATCTCTGGATATTAGGTTTATAAACTGTTTGGTTTTGTTTTCAGGCTGTTTGTTTTATTGCGGCCTGTTTATTCTGTCGAATGTTTATTCATACCAACGCCTGCCCAGAAATCCTCATTGCGGTATTTCGTAAGGAAATGGCATGACGCTATAAACATCCACCCATTATTTGTTTMATCTTGAGTTTAACCTGAATCCCGCAAATCACTTGAGTCATTACTAATTGAGTCATTCTGAAATTCTTTGAGATGTTTCCGAGAAGTTTCTCACTCCCACCCATATATTATCTCTCTGCAGACACACAAATCATCCTTTTTCAACACTTTTGACGTTGTTCTAACAAAGCGTCGTTCTGTACGGTAAAGCTAAAATGTGTCACAAATGGCCCCCTATTCCCTACATAGCGCACTACTTTTGGCCAGAGGGCCCCGGTCGAAAATAGCGCRCTATGTAGGGAATAGGGTGCGCCATTTGAGACGCAGGGCTGCTGTGTGCTGTTTGTGTGGGAGGGAATGTGTTAAGGCATATCTGCCGCTTTGTGTGGGCTACGCTATGCACTCACCCTGATTGGTATCTGAAGGAGCTGTAACTAGCGATCGAGCCAGGAGATTGACTGAGCATTTCTGTTGGAAGTGTTTTGCTTCCCTTCTCTTCAGTAGTCTAGTGTTCAACTTAGCCTACGGGATGCAGGGACATTTGTGTGCAATATTGCTTAGTTTGTACTGTAGAGCTACATTGGCTAATTTATGTAGAGGGTGTTTTCCATCTAAAAAGGACCCATGAGCACCAACGTGACGTTGATAGGAGCATGTCAAAATTGGGTGTCAAATGAAAGCTAGTCTATATTTGAGAAGTTGAGGCATTTGTAGATTTTTCAAGCATTTTCGATCCTAAAAATGTGGAGTAAGAAAAGGCTTTGATTTCTGGTCAAACGAATGGAATGGGAGTCATAGACRACATCAGTGGTGTAAAGTACTTGAGTTAAAATACTTAAGTACTACTTAAGTAGTTTTTTGGGGTATCTGTACTTTACTATTTATATTTTTGACAACTTTTACTACATTCCTGAAGAAAATTATGTACTTTTTACTCCATACATTTTCCCTGACACCCAAAAGTACTCGTTACATTTTGAACGCTTAGCAGAACAGGGAAATGGTCTAATTCACACACTTATCAAGAGAACATCCCATGTCATCTCTACTGTCTCTGATCTAGCGGACTCACTAAACTCAAGCTTTGTTTGTGTTGATGTCTGACTGTAACCCTGGCTATCCATACATTTTTTTWAACTAGAAAATGGTGCAGGGGTTTAAACTGCAGAACCCGGTTCCTACATTTGAATATAAACATTTATTTTTTTAAACAAACTATGCTACATTTTATCTCTGGGACCCTCAGGATGACAAATCAGAGCAAGATTACTGAATGTAAGTACATGATTTACCTTCAGAGGTGAGTGTATCGAACCAGTTGCCATGATAAAAGTGTTTTGTTTTTGTACATTCTCTTCAAACAATAGCATGCTATTTTTTCCCCACTGTAATAGCTACTTTAAATTGGACACTGCAGTTAGATTAACAATAATTTAAGATTTCTGCCCATATAAGACATGTCCATGTCCCGGAAAGTTGGCTGTTGTTTACAACGTCATTCTAGTCACATTAGCGCTTGTTAGCACCGATCCCGTAGAGGTTAAAGGCAGTGCAGTCGAAAATAAGATTTTCTCGTGTTTTATATATATTTCCACACTGAGGTTGGAGTAATATTGTGAAATTGTATGAAAGTCCCTTTTAGTGTAAGAGCATTTGAAAAGACTGCTAAAATTTCAGCCTGATTTGGTGGGATGGAGTTTTGGCCTTCCATGGTGACATCACCATGTGTTTATTAGGCCAATAAGAAAGAGTTAAAAACTTCTCTGCCAAGAACAGCATATTTTCCCCCCCTCTCCACTCAAACCACTCCTCCAGTCCTAGCAGAATTGAGAAATTGAGAATTGAGAAATTGCTCTTTGCTGAGATGCAAATTTTTTATTACCATTTTACTTGTAAACAATCACAGTAAGGTGCCTTCAGAAAGTATTCATACCCCTTGATTTATTCCACATTTTGTTGTTATAGCCTGAATTCAAAATGGGTGAAATATTATTTTTTTCTCTCACCCATCTACACACAATACCCCATAATGACAAATGGAAAACATGTTTTTAGAAATGTTTGCAAATGTATTAAATGAAATACAGAAATATATAATTTACATAAGTATTGACACCCCTGAGTCAATACATGTTTGAATCACCTTTGGCAGCGATTACAGCCGTGAGTCTTTCTGGGTAAGTTCCTAAGATCTTTGCACACCTGGATTTTACTATATATTTGCACATTATTATTTTAAAACTTATTCAAGCTCTGTCAAATTGGTTGTTGATCATTGCTAGACAGCCTTTTTCAAGTCTTGCCAGAGATTTTAAAGCCATTTATGTCAAAACTGTAACTAGGCCACTCAGGAACATTCAATGTCTTCTTGGTAAGCAACTCTAGTGCATATTTGCCCTTGTGTTTTAGGTTATTGTCCTGCTGAAAGGTAAATTTGTCTCCCAGTGTCAGTTGGAATGCTCTATTCCATCATTATTTTTATCCCATACAAACTCCCTAGTCCTTGCCGATGATAAGCATACCCATAACATGATGCAGCCACCACCGTGCTTGAAAATACTGTATGAAGAGTGGTACTCAGTGATGTGTTGTATTGGAGTTGCCCCTAACATAATGCTTTCTATTAAGGACATAAAGTTAATTTCTAAAGTTTTACTTTAGTGCCTTATTGAAAACACGATGCATGTTTTGGAATATTTTTATTCTGTACAGGCTTCCTTCTTTTCACTCTGTCATTTAGGTTAGTATTGTGGAGTAACTACAATGTTGTGGATCCATCCTCAGTTTTCTTTACAGCCATTAAACTCTTTAACTGTTTTAAAGTCACCGTTGACCTGATGGTGAAATCCCTGAGCGGTTTCCTTCCTCCCCAGCAACTGAGTTAGGAAGGAAGCCTGTATTTTTCTAGTGACTGGGTGATACACCATCCAAAGTGTAATAACTTCACCATGCTCAAAGGGATATTCAGTGTCTTTTATACTAATCTACCAATTGGTGCCCTCCTTTGCGAGGCATTGGAAAACCTCCCTGGTCTTTCTGGTTGAATCTGTGTTTGAAATTCACTGCTTGACTGAGGGACCTTACAATGATCTGTATGTGTGGGGTACAGAGATGAGGTAGTCATTCAAAAATCATGTTAAACACTATTATTGCATAGAGTGAGTCCATGCAACGTATTGTTACTTGTTAAGCACATTTTTACTCCTGAACTTATTTAGGCTTGCCATAACAAAGGGGTTGAATACTTATAGACTAAAGACATTTCAGCTTGTATTAATTTGTAAGCATTTCTAAAAACATAATTCCACTTTGACATAATGGGGTATTGTGTGTAGGGCAGTGACACAAAATCTACATTTAATCCATTTTAAATTCAGGCTGTAACACCAACAAAGTGTGGAAAAAGTCAAGGACTGGTGAATACTTTCTGAAGTCACTGTAGTTGTTGCCCAGAAATGATTTGATATTGAGATAAAAACGTCTGCATTGGATCTTTTAAAGATTTTTTCTAATTTCTCTCTCTCTCATGAAGAGGGAGGATAATGAAAGTTCACAGAAGTACCGAGGAAAGGTAGACCTACCAATTAGTTATAGTGTTTTAACTGATATCAAATGTGTTTTATAAATGTTTAGGCTGTGATTTAAAACGGGTAATTTTGTTTCCAAATCAGTAGCAGAATTAATAGAAATCATAGTAGCCACAAACCACAGTTTGGTCACTTGCTACTGTTTTCCCTTCCACTGGCATACTGTTATGTTCAGCTCATAACTGTTTTTTTTCTGTTGTCTGGTGGTCAACGTAAGACCGTCTGGACAACCTCCCACTCTCCCTCTCTCGTAATTCCGTTACCGGATGTAAATCCACTTACTACCTACCGTAGGTCAATAACCAAAATAAATGGGTGTCATGTCATAGCTGACAMCACATTCTTTCTGCAGGCATTTTGCAATTTTAATTTCCGAGCAGATATTTAAGAGTTTTTGGAAAACGTGCATAAACAGAGGGAGATTCTACCATAATTCTCTTACCAATCTTTGCATCATTCTTAACAGTAAATTCGTTTTTGTGACAATTTGTGGAAATTGTTAAATGTAGACCTTGTACATAGAGTTGTGTGGTTTGTTAAACTTTGAAATCAATGTTTTTTTGTTTAGCATACATTTTAAGTGAATGTGAGTCAAAGCGTAATTCCGTTACCATGGAATTGCCCAAAGGCTTCCATAAAACAGCATATTCTTGTATACAAGAAGAGAGATCCACCTGCATCTGATTCCCAGCATTGCCTTTCGTCCCTGTGAGGAGAGAGGGAGAGAGTTTGGCCTCCCACCCACACACAGCAGCCCTGGCAGGCTGTGAGTGAGGCAGTGACGTGGTGTTGTTGAGCCCAGGTCTGCCAAGCCGAGCCAGGGTATGAGATACCAGAGAGGCAGGCTGCCAGGGGATACAAACGGCCCTACAACAGCCTACAGCCTGGGCACAGAGCAGCACATCCCACTGCCAGAGCTGTTCTTAGCTCCTGAGTGAGAGAACCAACCAGAGCAAGCTGAAGCGGCAGGAGGACCAGAGCCGGGAGTCTGGTTCCCAAACATGGGTCTTCTCAGGGTTGTGAGGCGGGAATTAGAGGATTCCTACTGGAGGAATGGTAGCTAAGAGCAGTAGGACAGAGCGTTGAGTGCAGTGCTCCTTCTCTTACCCGCTGGAACAATTTTGTTTCACCTGTTTAATAGGTGTAAACTGAGGTCTGTTTTGTATGGAATCATCTTTTTTTGACCACTTATAAATCGAATGAACAAATCCCCCATGCATCAGAGGCAAAGCTCCTTCCTTAATGATTATTGCTGGACTTTGKCCCTCCCTGTGCGTGCAGTTCTCTAACCGTGTGAGGCAAGTGCAAAGCACACCAAAGGCGAGGATTGGATTTAAATAGCGCCTTCCTACGAACGGAGGTACCCAAAGCGCTTTACATTGTAAGGGGGAAACTCACCTTAACCACCACCATTTTGTTAGAATGTGCCCTCAGCCTGGATGCTGTTTACGTAGTTGCTTAAAACAACCTACCACTGCAGCATGACTCTGGCCCAAAGCACTTGACTTCTGTGGCCCTTTTTATTTCAGCCTGCCTGATTCAGTCAGTGCCCTGCTGAAAAATACATGACTTAGCTAAAGTTAGACCCCTACCTCAGTTACATGGAAGCTGCTGTACACATCAATAGCCTAGCTGTACTATTTGAAAATGCACGTGTTGTTTTCCTGTGTGTGCACGGCGTCTGTCTGTGTCTTTTAAGGACACGCAGGCTATAACCAGAATGCCACATTTAGCCTCCCGTCAGTTAATCAATCAGTCAGATAGTAAAAGCAGCCCTGTTTGACATCTGTACACTACTGTCCAGTGAACTGAACAAATGGCATGAATGTACACCTAGTTGAGGCAATTGCTGCCCTGTTATGAGCTCTGTTAGCCGCCTATGTTGTACGGTGCATTCGTTAAGTATTCAGACACATTGTCTTATTCCACATTTTGTTTACATGACAGCCTTATTCTAACATTTTATTTAATTGTTTTTCCCCCTTCATCAATCTACGCACAAAACACCATAATTACAAAGCAAAAAACAGGTTTTTAGAGTAAAAATRAGTATTTTGTTGAAGCACCTTTTGACAGTGATTACAGCCTTGAATCTTCTTGGATATGACCCTACAAGCTTGGCACACCTGTATTTTGGCGAGTTTCTCCCATTCTCTGTCAGGTTGGCTGGGGAGCGTCGCACAGCTATATTCAGGTCTCGCCAGAGATGTTCAATCAGGTGCAAGTCCGAGCTCTGGATGGGCGCACTCAAGGACATTGAGACTTGGCCTGAAGCCGTTGTCCAAAGAATCCTGTTTCTCATGGTCTGAGAGTCCTTTAGGTACCTTTTGGTAAACTCCAAGCGGGCTGTCATGTGCCTTTTACTGAGGAGTGGCTTCGGTCTGGCCACTCTACCTTAAAGGCCTGATTGTTGGAGTGATGCAGAGATGGTTTTCCTTCTGGAAGGTTCTCCCATCTCCACAGAGGTGCTCTGTCAGAGTGACCATCGAGTTCTTGGTCACCTGCCTGACCAAGGCCCTTCTCCCCCGATTGCTCAGTTTGGACGGGTGGCCAGCTCTAGGACGAGTCTTGGTGGTTCCAAACTTCCATTTAAGAATGATGGAAGACACTGTGTTCTTGGGGACCTTTTGGAGACCTTTTCTTGGGGAACTTTTTGGGTACCCTTCCCCAGATCTGTGCCTCGACACAATCCTTTCTCGGAGCTCTACGGACAATTCCTTCGTCCTCATGGCTTGGTTTCTTTCTCTGACAWGCACTGTCAACTGGGACCTTTATAGTGTGTGCCTTTCCAAATCATGTCCATTCAATTGAATTCACCACAGGTGGACTCCAATCAAGTTGTAGAAACATCTCAAGGATGATCAATGGAAACAGGATACACCTGAGCTCAATTGCGAGACTCATAGCAAAAGGTCTGAATACTTATTTAAATAAGGTATTTTGTTATTTGCAAAAAAATGTGCTAACAATTCTCAAAAACAGTTTTTGCTTTGTCATTATGGGGTATTGTGTGTAGATTGATGAACATTTTTGATTGAATCAATTTTAGAATAAGGCTGTAACGTATGTAGAATACAGGCTGTGAATGACTTGTTCTGCTGGTGTGTCTCTTGCTCTGTCCCTGTAGGTGCAATCCTGGGTCGCTCGGAGACACAGGAGTGCGTCTACTACAACTCTAGCTGGGAGAAGGAGCGAACCAACCGCAGTGGCATCGAGCCTTGCTACGGCGACAAGGACAAGAGGCTCCACTGCTTCGCCACCTGGAAAAACACCTCGGGAACCATCGAGATCGTCAAGCAGGGCTGCTGGCTGGACGATGTCAACTGCTATGACAGGTTAGGTAGTGTCTTATTCTGAGGCAAGACGGTAGACTTAGGGATTAGTGGTCCTCTGTAGGTCAGTTAGTAGAGCATGGCACTTGTAATGCCAGGATAGTGGGTTCGATTCCCGGCACCTCCGATACGTGAAAATGTATGCACGAAAACAGTCACTTTTGATAAAAGCGTTTGCTAAATGGCATATATTCTTATTAGACGTAGGGCTAGTGGTTAAGTTTAAGGGTTGGTGGTCTGAAGCACTGTACTTCAGTCCTTTCTTGCAGATGGTGACTAACACTTATTAGTTTAGGTCATACTGTCCTTTTGTATGACGGTTGACTTAGTACATCTTTAAAGGCGCTGCGTGGTCAATCCGACGTCTGCATTGGCMGTGCAGCATTTACAGTGATATGGCCACTGCAGAAGTCAGGGCATTCACACTTCTTGCGCTTCACCGAGCAGCCCAAAGCTGTTTTGAAGGAAGTGAGTTTGTGTTTATACAGGACCTCCCGCCCTCACCTACCGTCAACCAATCATGTCAATGCGGCGCCATACGGAGCCCTCTGCGTTGTTACAGAATTTGAGAGGCGCATGGCGATGCGGTACGTAGCTCAATTTGGCCACTGCGTGCCTCCGGAGGCCCCGCGATGGCGTCAGGCCATCCATACGGCGCCTCCGGCCACATTTTTCCGGATCAAGCATAAATTGGCTTTTAGAGTGGTTGTCTGTCCATTCCTGCAAAGAGGTAGTTCGTCCTCCCCAGACAGAGAAAGAGGGGGATCGGTTCAGTGGAGGGCTGCCAGCACTCATCTCTCTACCTTTGTGACAGAGGTGTGTTCTTTTCTTTCTTCTTCTGTCTTTCTCTCTCTCTCTCTGCCGCAGTAGTGAATGTGTGGAGACGAARGAGAGTCCGGACGTCTTCTTCTGYTGCTGCGAAGGCAACACGTGTAACGAGAAGTTCCTCTACAGCCCCGACACGCAGGCTGTCCAAAGTAAGTCATCGTGTAAGTTCACACACAGGAAGCTGATGTAATGTCACATCCTCCTCTGTCGGTTTTCCAGCCGAACGCAGACGATCAGTCGGTAAGAATAACCCAACCTAACCCAAGAGACACTGGGGCATATTCCCTCACAAACACTAGAGACACAAGGTGTTCTACTTTACCAGGGCCCAGAGATYTACTGCTTTAATTTGAAACTCTGTGTCCAGGCTGGCCACTGTCCTCCTCTCTATGGSGGCCAGTAGGGACCTGTCTGGGCCCAGTCAGAGTGTAGCAACTAGTGGGGTCCGTCGGGGCCACCAAGCCCAGCCCCAGACAACCTCAGTGTCACAGCAATAATACAATCCAGCCGTGTCTGTGGTGGCAGAGAACTGTGATGGCAGAGAACCGTGATGGCATACCAGTGGCTGATCACATCAAATACTACATCTTTGTGATATGACAAGGGGGTGCACTGCACAGTAAGGCTTAGCTACTTGTTTTGTGGGTCACTTGGTTGTTTCGGTGGTTATTTTTGGCTGCTGGCTTACGTTCTCATGAACTGCATGTCACTATTAATCTCACTATTTAGAGGATTTTGTTGAAGCGACCCAGATGTGTTGAGCTTTTTGTTGGAACTATTTTTAGAGTGTTGCGCTACTAGTCTTCTGATACCATTGTGTATGGTGTGATGAAAATATGAGGGGAACAAAGCACGTTTGCATACCTGTATAAAGGTGTATTCTCTCTCCATCTCCCTGCCCCCTCCTCGCCAACCCCCTTTCCTCTCTTTCCACCATCCTCCCCGTTCTCGCACCTTTATGTAACCCTTACCTCTCATTTTCTCCCCCCTTCCCCCTCCTCCCCATTACCGCCTTCTCCCCCCCGGTCTCCCGTCCACAGCGACCTCCAACCCGTTTACCCAGAAGCCTCAGCTGTTCAACACCCTGCTGTACTCTCTGGTGCCCATTTTGGGCATCGCCGCCATCGTCCTCTTCTCCTTCTGGATGTACCGTCATCACAAGCTGGCATACCCGCCCGTCCTGGTGCCAACACAGGTAAGACTGAAGAGTATGAGAGAGTGTGTGTGTGTGTGTGCGTGCGATGATTCGTCATACTTGTCTCGGCTGTACAGAAAAAGCACAAGAAGTACCCCTCGCTGCTTGGTGTTTTAATCTTGATATAGGAGTGACTCACCAACATTGGCAAGAAAAACGGATGCAAAACAATGGATAGCAGAAGAGAACATTGGAACTTGCTGATCTGAAGCGAACACAAATGTGATTTGCTGGAGAGTGACAGGAAGCCTAGCCCCAACTCAGACCGCGTGCGGCAGTGTGTGTGTGTGTGTGCGTGCGGTCCCTGCAGTCTGCGTGGGCACAGCCTGCCACTAATACTGTGAAATGTGTATCTGCTTAGCGCTCCAGCCGTTACTGTGGCCATACACACAGGCACACGACGGACACACACAAAGCTGTCGTTTGTTCACCCTGGTTAGGCTCACTGAGAATAGGGCTCTGTGGTCGGAGAAGGGTGGCTCTCTCAAGCCTGCTCCTGTACGGCTCTTTGTAAACTGCCGTTCAATCAACACAAATATCACCAGCACACTGCCACTGCCTTCCCTCCGCCTGTTGCCCTTTGCAGTGTGTTCGAGAGGGAGCCTGCGATGCCGTGAAATGTTTGGTTACTGTGCTTGATTACWGCGTCATACAGAACAGTGTGTCCTGACCCCACTCCTCCACCTCCATCCCAGGGCCAGACAGGCTCCCTGTGTTTGTCATCTATTTCTGGGGTGAGCTGGGACTATTCCCAGCACTACGTGGCCACGATGCCATGGAGGAGAGAGCACCCTGGGTGCGGTTTTGGCCTGAAAGGGAAAGTGAGRGGAAAAGCACAAACGAATAAATAATGCCGTCAGGCTCTCTCCCTCGTTCTCCCCCGTTCCCCTCTCTTCCTCCCTCCTTCCCCTGGAGGCTGGCTCTAACCCTGGGCCCTTAAAGCATCCATGTTTAATCCATAACACATCTCCTTTGAACAGAAGTGCTGATTGCCGTGCCTTGCGAGCAGCTGATCTCTGACACCGGACTAAACTCGCTCACTTCGACTCTTAATCACCGTGTCATGTCTGATTTGTTACAACAAGCGCCCCCCCCCTCCCCGTATCATTTGCCCCCAACGTAGGTTTTTTTCAAGCTCTGCTGTAGCCAGACGAGCAGCCGTGACACACAGGTGAGGTGAGCCTGGAGAGTGTGCATTTAAGAGCATCCGTCTATTTGTTATGAATACAACAATGGAATACAGGAAATGCTAGGAAACTGTTAGCCTATGTCCTAGAAGTTGCCAAAGAGTCTAGCAGCAGTGCTGTACATGCATACACGGCCCCAGGGTTAGTTCTGACAGGGACGTCATTTAGGACTGTCCTGCTTGGGCACTGCAGCCACTCTCCTAACCACCTGTCTTACTGTATGGAACATGAGCTGAGGCCTCTCCATTATTAATGAGCCTTTTTATAAAGGTGAACACTTAACTGTGCTTYGTTACAGAGYGAGRAGGGATTGGCAACCTTTCAAGGKACGCCACAATCACGATCGYGTCCAGATGTGGTATCTTAATTTGAGCCCGTATGCTACAGCAGGAAAATAATCCTGCAGCAACAAGAAATGTRKGTTATAATTAATTGACATTTTTGTAGGGGTTGATACATTTCTCGTTAGGGAAAAACAAGTTTGAAATTTCAAAGTGGAAATTACTAACTTTTAAACCTCGCAGGAAAGATCTCCTGCAACAGGGTGATGCAATTAAGATCCTACATCTGTATGAAAACAGTTTGAGTATAAAAAAAGGCTCAGGCAGAAAAGGAGATGGCTTCTCTATTTTTATTGTTTTAACTTCTATACTAGCCTGCACTGAGTGTACAAAACATTAAGAAGACCTTCCTAATATTGACTTGCATCCCCATTTGCCCTCAGAACAGCCTCAATTTGTCAGGGCATGGACTCTACAAGGTGTCGAAAGCGTTCYACAGGGATGCTGGCCCATGTTGACTCCAATGCTTCCCACAGTTGTCAAGTTGGCTGGAAGGTCCTTTGGGAGGTGGACCATTCTTTATACACACGGGAAACTGTTGAGCGTGAAAGACCCAGCAGTGTTGCAGTTGACACATCGGTGCGCCTGGCACCTACCACCAAGCCCTGTTCAAGGCTTAAAAATCCTGATTTAACCYGTCTCCTCCCTTTCATCTACACTGATTGAAGTGGATTTAACAAGTGACATCAATAAAGGGTCATCGCTTTAACCTGGACTCACTGGTCAGTCTCTGTCATGGAAAGATGTTTCGTATACTCAGTATAAATTCGCTTTCCCACACAAGCACAAACACATGGTCATCACATGCTGCGGCGCCAGACGATGCTGTTCACATATTTGTTATCGGGGCTCTATTTTTCATACAGCCATGAGAGGTCAGGGGAAGCTGGAATTGATTCAGTAGCTGACTACACACACAGGGCCACATCTTTCACATGCCAGACCCAGGAGGAGAGAGAGGAGAGAGAGGGGTGAGAGAGAAGAAAAGGGAGGTGGCCCACAGCTTTCACACCACAGGCCCAAGGGGAAAGCGGGAGAGAGAGAGAGTCATCTATCATCCGGGACGTGACTGTTCCGCCTTTATCTACCCCCATTTCACCCTCACTGAAAACAATCATTTCTTTTTGCCTCTTTTCTATCCTATAACAAGCACGCCTTTCATATAATGATAGAGGTAAGATACGTTTAATTAAACTCCAACACTTTTCAATTTCAGTGGGTTTTGGTTGGGAGGGAGCTTGATAACTGGGCCCATTTAATTTCTGACTGCTTCCCGATTGTCGTTTTTCTTTCTTTGGGATGGGTTTATGTTTTAATGTATTTTTGAAATGTCCTCTATATGTGAGTCATCGTTGCTTTTATGGATCTTTTTATTTAATTCTATTTTTGCATGGACGTCATGTGTTTTTTTAATCCTTTGTAATGCTAAATACAATGGAATCAACCAATGACCAATCAAAGTGCATGAGTCGGTCAATGTAGAAAATGCATTCAATGAGCATGGATGTCCACTTTGGATGATAATATTTTGCACTTTTTGTCTGTTGCAATGCAACCAAGGGTAGCTACTAAGATGTCTTGTGCCGACATGTACATGAAAGAGGGGTTGGAATCCAYTGAATACGGAAAGGCTGCCTCTGAAATGAAACCTTATTCTCTAAACACTGCAATACTTTTGCCCATGGGCCGTAGGGTTCTGGTCAAAAGTAGKGCACTRTGTAGGGAATASAGTGCCTTTTGGGACGCAACCCGTGTCTTGWGCTAATACATGGATGAAAGCGGCATTAGACCAATTTAAATACAAATATGGCCTTTGATGTGACGCTGGTCAACATTTAGCCAACGTTTCGTAAACAAGGGACTATTGTTAACCCWCAGCAGCATGTGGTGCTTTCAATGTCATATGTCAATTGCTGTAATTGAAGTAGCGGAGATGTTGGATTGTTTGAAGGCCTCATGCGTCAGGTTTGGATGGGTTTGTGCAGATGACGTCAGGTATTTTTAACATTTCCTGTGGCACAGTGTGGTGTGCTGACAAAGTGTAATGCACGCCATTCAGCCACCCAACCACCTGGTGARCGGAGCCTGGGTCAGGTGACACTGTGACTGACCGGTCACTGTACACAGCCAAGGGGATCGTAACAGTTCTCGAGAAAGAGATGCCGCTCCTGCTTTTGTAGTGCTTTACTTGAACTGTCTGCCACTGACGCAGGCCTAGGGCTGCATCCCAATTGGCACCCTATTCCCTAAATAGTGCACTACTTTTGACCGGGGCCCATCATCCATGTTGCACAAGACATGATCTGCATGCCAATTGGCACCCTATYCCCTAAATAGTGCAGTATTTTTGACCAGAGCTCGTGGGCCCCAGTCAAAAATAGTGCACTTTAATAGGGAATAGGGTGCCATTTGAGACTCCTCCTAGGTCTTTAGAGTGGATCTGTGGTCAGTGGATCTGACGGAATTGCCCTCACCTCATTAACAGGGTTAACTAGGCTTACCTCTTCCCAATTGTCCCGTGGTACAGCTGGTATCTATTGTGAATGCTCCTTAGCCTCCTTGGCTGTGTCATGGTTCCTGAGGACTTAGGCTTTTAGAAACAAAACAGTCCTTCAATGCGACCACTCCTTGTTGCATGTGTGACTACAGTGCTAGCCAAGGATGCCTCCAAAATGACACCCTATCCCTATAGTGTGCCCTACTTTTAACCAGGGCCCATAGGGCTCTGGTTAAAAGTAGTGCACTGTATGGTGCCAATATGGTCACACACCACGATTCATAACCGTCTTACCACCACCAAGGACGGACCAGATCGTAAATTGGCCGTAAATAAACAACACAATTGTTTGTTTGTTTTTATTTACATCTGGGTACTGTATCGCATGATTATTGTCGTGCCATATAAACGGGGTGGAATTCTATTGAGGGCCTTTTATCAGTGCCCAGGGGCGTCCGTCCACCCAGGGCGTCTCTCCACCCAGGGCGTCTCTCCACCCAGGGGCTCTCTCCCACCCAGGGGCGTCTCTCCACCCAGGGGCGTCTTCTCCACCCAGGGCGCATCTCTCCACCAGGGCGTCTCTCCACCCAGGGCGGTCTCTCCACCCAGGGGCGTCTCTCACCCAGGGCGTTCTCTCCACCCAGGGGCGTCTCTCCACCCAGGGGCGTCTCTCCACCCAGGGGCGTCTCTCCATTAAACACAATATGGTTTTCAAACCTGCTTTTACAACTCAGCATTCAAGCGTCTGATTAATTATTGAAACTATGGGGAAATCCAGGCGTAAGCGTGTAGGGCAGGATGGCGTCTGGTGTGTTTACTGAGACCGTGTTCAATGTCAGAGTCTGCCCCAACCTCTCTCTCACCATTCCTCAGCTCTGCAGGGCCACAATGCCCCCCTCCGAACACCCCTCACTTGTTCCGCTTTCCATCCATGGTTGCCATTGAACCAGCCACTACGTACTGTTCGGTTTTGGAGCTCCACATCAGTGGTGACATCTTACTCTCTCTCTCTCTCTCGAAAGTCACACGTGGAAGCGATTAGTTTTAATCCAGAGGACCAGCTGACTTGACCCATTTTTATATTTGGAACACACACACACAATTTGTAACACTTGCTCCCTCTACCACGTTGTTGATATGAGACTAACCCGGCCCTACGCCATCACCAGAGGGAGAGGCTCGACCCATCCAGGCCACTCGTATCATGTTGCTCTTCATGCGATACACTACCCAGATATAAATATGCTATATACATGGCATTACTTCTGACAGCAGCCACTGCCACACCCTCCTTGTTTTCAACCCTGCCGATCACGCCGGCATCCCAAATGGCCCCCTGTTGCATATATAATGCACTACTTTTGAGCAGAACCATATAGGCCTTGGTCCAAAGTAGTTGAGAAAAGAGAGAACCATTTGGACGCATCACAATAATCTAAGGCTGAAGACTCCCTCCCCTCTCTTTATTACCTTAGCTTCATCTAAGTCCCAGACCTCTCCTCTCTCTTCTCCTCTGTCTCTTATTTACTCTATATTTTATGTGGGAGGATTTGTAAAAGATACCCTTGGTCTTCAAATAGACCTGTAATAACATGGAAAGATCTAATTGAAAGCGGATGTTGGTCCATTTTTTTGAAGAGACGGTAGGACTGACAGAGCTAATGCCCTGTGAAGGCCTTGAGATATTTTTGGGGAGACTCTAGGTGCGGCCCCAAAAGGCGCCCTATTCCCTATATAGTGCGCTACTTTTKACCGGAGTCCTATGGGCCCTGGTCAAAAGTAGTGCACCACGTAGGGAGGCATCCTCTATCACCGTTGCATTCATCTTATAGCGTTTTAGTCATTTATCAGACGGTCTTATCCAGAGCGACTTACAGTAAGTAGTGAGTGCATTTAATTTTTTTTAGTACTTGTCCCCTGTGTGAATCGAATTCACAACCCTTGGCGTTGCAAGTGCCATGCTCTACCAACTGAGCCCCACAGCACCACATAACTGAAGTAGAATACAGCAATGCCCTCTCCTTGTCCTGGAATGATCCCTGCAGACAGTGTTTTAAACGTTCACACCACTCTGTCTGGACTAACTAATACCGTTTTCCATGATGGAAATCTTTACGATGAATCTCATCAGGTTCTCATCAATGTCTTGTCTAGTCCGGACTCTTTATAATAATGATCTGTCTTCCCAAGTATGTGCCCAGCAATTACACAGCTTTTAGAGTTTAAAAAGGCTGTTCCTGTTAGCGCAATGACGGAACTAATTAGATACAATAAAATTGTATCCGGTGTATCGGCATCATGTGGGGACCGGATACTGTGAGGACGTGCCGTGCACCTGCTCTCTCTCCGCTATTCTCAACTGAGAAGCAACGATGGAAATTAGAATTGGCATTTCAATTTACCTCCTGAATCAATTGACTGRATTGAAATGGCCCAACACCAAGTATGTAGCCTCTATGGCGCAGTGGTAGTACAGTGAGTGTTGAGTGTATGAGTGTTTTCATTGATCCCAGTACCAACCTGCTGTCTATCTCCCTGCCTGCCCTCTGCTACAGGAACAACTGGGACCACACACCCCTCCCTCGCCCRTCATGGGGCAGAAGCCAYTGCAGTTGATCGAGATCAAAGCCAGGGGGCGCTTCGGCTGTGTGTGGAAGGCTCAGCTCCTCAACGACTACGTGGCTGTCAAGGTCTTCCCCATTCAGGTATGAGTTGGAAGTTGAGGTACACCGTTGATATAAAAATGACTTTATACAAATAATTGGTTGATTTGAGGTTTAACTCTATTAGTTATCGTGTTCAATTTATGTCATATTTGTACATCACACAAGGTGAAATAGCTAATATAAGTCATTTAGAAGACGCTTTTATCCAAAGCGACTTTGTAATGTGTGCAAGCATTTTACGTATGGGTGGTCCCGGGAATCAAACCCACAATCCTGCCGTAGTAAGCGCCATCCTCTACCAACTGAGCTACAGAGAACCTAATGTTGTGTGTTGGGGGTGTCGCCTGCAGGACAAGCTGTCATGGCAGAACGAGTATGAGATCTACAGCCTGAGTGGGATGAAACACGAGAACCTGCTCCACTTTATCGGTGTGGAGAAGAGAGGCAACAACATGGACATAGACCTCTGGCTCATCACAGCCTATCACGACAACGTACGAATACGTAAACTTGATTGTCCGTTGAAATTTACATTTGTC